>NW_017190710.1:0-11145 GCF_001704415.2 Capra hircus | reverse complement strand
TGGATTTTATCGAGTTGCGGCAGTTGCTCTGCGACTTATGACGGGGACCTCAAGGGACCCGCTCTGATGGCCTCAGGAAAGGCCAGTACCCATGCTAGTTGCTCGGGGCCTCTTCGGGATTCTCTCCCGTCGATGCAGGGGCCTAAAACTTGTTTGGAGTCGGTGCCGGAACGTGAGGATTCCTCGCCAGTGCTGATGTGGATCTTGGGGTACTTCTGGAGTCTCTCCAGGGTAGTCAGTCCTCGTATCGAGTGGGGGCATGCACGTGCGCTTTCCTTCCGAGATGTAGCAGCAGTGTCACACTTCCGTTCGCGTGAATCAAAGCAACTGTGGCTTCCCTCGAGGCTTTCCCACGAGGCTTTCTCTCGAGGCTTTCCCACGAGGCTTTCCCACAGGGCTGTCCCACGTGCCACAGTGGTGTGAGTCGATCCTCGGCTTGAAAGTAGAGGCAGTGCAGGGAAAACAGGTGTCCCTGGAATGGACTGGGACATCTGGGGGACTTAGGGAATGGTGGCACGTCCCTGGAGTTCCTCTCGCTTTCCTGTGGAGATCGCCTCCTCTTGAGATGCACCGGAAACACTGGAACTCTTCCCCGATCACTGATGGAAAGGATCCCTCCTCTCGAGCTAGGAGGCGGAAACGGGGCTCCTCTGAATTTGGGCGGGACTCTCGTGCTTCCTCTCGAGTGGAGACGGGTATGTTGGGGATCTTCTTGAGTTGCAGCAAGGGTGTGAAGGACCCTTTGTAAGTTCCAGAGGTTAGGTGTGATTAGCCTTGAGACACCTCAGCGGAAATGGTCCTTATCTCGCCTGGAAGGGAGAACCTCCTGGATTTTCTCGAGTTGTGGCAGGTGCTCTCGACTAACGACGGGGACCTCAGGGACCCGCTCTGGTGGCCTCAGGAAAGGCCAGTCCCCATGCAAGTTGCTCGGGGCCTCTCGGATTCCTCTCCCTTCGATGCCAGGCCCTAAGACCTTGTTTGGAGTCGGTGCCGGAACCTGAGGATTCCTCTCCAGTGCTGACATGGATCCTGGGGTACTTCTGGAGTCTCCCCAGGGGAGTCACTCGTCGTCTCGAGTGCGGGTATGCACGTGCGCTTACCTCCCGAGCTGTAACAGCAGTGTCACGCTTCCCGTCGCGTGGATCAAGGGATCTGTGGCTTTCCCTCGAGGCTTTCCCACGAGGCCTTCCCACAGGGCTGTCCCACGTGCCACCGAGGTGTGAGTCGATCCTCGGCTTGAAAGTCGAGGCAGTGCAGGGAAAACAGGTTTCCCTGGAATGGACTGACACATCTGGGGGACTCTGGGAATGTGGCACAACCCGGGAGTTCCTCTCGCCTTTCCTGTGGAGAGCGCCTCCACTTGAGGTGTGACGGGAACGCCGGGAATTCTTTCCCGACCACGCAGGGAAAGGATCCCTCCTCTCGAGTTAGGAGGCGGAAACGGGGCTCCTCTGGATGTGGGCGGGACTCTCGTGCTTCCTCTCGAGTGTAGTCGGGTATGTCGGGGAACTTCTTGAGTTGCAGCAAGGGTGTGAAGGACCCTTTGGAAGTTCCAGAGTTTAGGTGTGATTAGCCTCGAGACGCCTCAGCGGAAATGGGCCTCATCTCGCCTGGAGGGGAGAACCTCCTGGATTTTCTCGAGTTGCGGCAGGTGCTCTCGACTTACGACGGGGACCTCAGGGACCCGCTCTGGTGGCCTCAGGCAAGGCCAGTCCCATGCGAGTTGCTCGGGGGCCTCTCGGGATTCCTCTCCAGTGGATGCCGGGGCCTAAGATCTTGTGTGGAGTAGGTGCCGGAACCTGAGCATTCCTCTCAAGTGCTGAGATGGATCTTGGGGTACTTCTGGAGTCTCCCCAGGGGAGTCAGTCGTCGTCTCGAGTGGGGGAATGCACGTGCGCTTTCCTCCCGAGCGAAGCAGCAGTGTCACGCTTCCCTTTGCGTGGATCAAGGGATCAGGGGCTTTCCTCGAGGCTTTCCACAGGGCTTTCCCACGAGGCTTCCCCACAGGGCTGTCCCACGTGCCACCGTGGTGTGAGTCGATCCTCCCTTGAAAGTCGAGGCAGTGCAGGGAAAACAGGTTTCCCTGCAATGGCCTGAGAAATCAGGGGGACTCTGGGAATGGGGCCTGATCCTGGAGTTCCTCTCGTCTTTCCTGTGGAGAGCGCCTCCTCTTGAGATGCGACAGGAATGCTAGGAATTCTTTCCCGACCACGCAGGAAAGGATCCCCTCTCGAGCTAGCAGTCGGAAACGGGGCCACTCTGGAAATGGGCGGGACTCTCATGTTACTCTTGAGTGGAGATGGGGAACTTCTTGAGTTGCAGCAAGGGTGTGAAGGACCCTTTGGAAGTTCCAGATGTTAGATGTGATTAGCCTCGAGACGCCTCAGCGGAAATGGGCCTCATCTCGCCTGGAGGGAGAACCTCCTGGATTTTCTCGAGTTGCGGCAGGTGCTCTCAACTTACGACGGGGACCTCAGGGACCCGCTCTGGAGGCCTCAGGAAAGGCCAGTCCCATGCGAGTTGCTCGGGGGCCTCTCGGATTCCTCTCCCTTCGATGCCGGTGCCTAAGATCTTGTGTGGAGTCGGTGCTGGAACCTGAGGATTCCTCTGCAGTGCTGACATGGATCTTGGTGTACTTCTGGAGTCTCTCAGGGCAGTCAGTCCGCTACTCCACTGGGGCATGCACGTGCGCTTTCCTCCCGATCTGTAGCAGCAGTGTCACGCTTCCCTTCGCATGGATCAAGGGATCTGTGGCTTTCCCTCGAGGCTTTCCCACGAGGCTTTCCCACAGGGCTGTCCCACGTGCCACTGTGGTGTGAGTCGATCCTCGTTTGAAAGTCGAGCAGTGCAGGGAATAAAGGTTTCCCTGGAATGGACTGAGACATCTGGGGGACTCTGGGAATGGTGGCACGACCCTGGAGTCCTCTCTATTTTCCTGTGGAGAGCGCCTCCACTTAAGATGCGTTGGAAACGCCGTGAATTCTTTTCCGACCATGGCAGGGGAAGGATCAATGCTCTCGAGCTATGAGGCGGAAACAGGGCTCCTCTGGATGTGGGTGGGACACTCGTGCTTCCTCTCGAGTGGGGAGGGGTCTTCTTCTTGAGTTGCAGCAAGGGTGTGAAGGACCCTTTGGAAGTTCCAGAGGTTACGTGTGATTAGCCTCGAGACGCCTCAGCGGAAATGGCCTCATCTCGCCTGGAGGGGAGAACTCCTGGATTTTCTCGAGTTGCGGCAGGTGCTCTCGACTTACGACGGGGACCTCAGGGACCCGCTCTGGTGGCCTCAGAAAGGCCAGTCCCCATGCGAGTTGCTCGGGGCATCTCGGGATTCCACTACCGTCGATGCCCGGGCCTAAGACCTTGTTTGGGAGTCGGTGCCGGAACCTGAGGATTCCTCTCCAGTGCTGACTTGCTATTGGGGTACTTCTGGAGTCTCCCCAGGGGAGTCAGTCCTCGTCTCGAGTGGGGGCATGCACGAGCGCTTACCTCCCGAGCTGTAGCAGCAGTGTCATGCTTCCCTTCGCGTGAATCAAGGGAACAGTGGCTTTCCCTCGAGGCTTTCCCTAGAGGCTTTCCCACCAGGGCTTTCCACGAGGCTTACAGCGCGCTATCACGTGCCACCATGGTGTGAGTCGATCCTCGGCTTGAAATTTGAGGCAGTGCCGGGAAAACAGGGAGGCCTGAGACATCTGGGAATGAATGGTGAAGGACCCTGGAGTTCCTGACGCCTTTCCTGTGGAAAGCCTACCCTCTTGAGATGCGACGGGAACGCCGGGAATTCTTCCCGACCATGCAGGGAAAATCCTCCTCTCGTGCTATGAGGAAACGGGCTCCTTGGATGTGCTTCCTCTCGAGTGGAGACGGGTATGTCGGGGAACTTCTTGAGTTGCAGCAAGGATGTGAAGGACGTTTTCGAAGTTCCAGAGGTTAGGTGTGATTAGCCTGGGGACGCCTCAGAGGAAACGGGCCTCATCTCGCCTGGAGGGGAGAACCTCCTGGATTTTATCGAGTTGCGGCAGTTGCTCTCGACTTATGACGGGGACCTCAGGGACCCGCTCTGATGGCCTCAGGAAAGGCCAGTACCCATGCTAGTTGCTCGGGGCCTCTCGGGATTCTTCTCCCGTCGATGCAGGGGCCTAAAACCTTGTTTGGAGTCGGTGCCGGGAACGTGAGGATTCCTCGCCAGTGCTGATGTGGATCTTGGGGTACTTCTGGAGTCTCTCCAGGGTAGTCAGTCCTCGTATCGAGTGGGGCATGCACGTGCGCTTTCCTTCCGAGATGTAGCAGCAGTGTCACACTTCCGTTCGCGGTGAATCAAAGCAACTGTGGCTTCCCTCGAGGCTTTCCCACGAGGCTTTCTCTCGAGGCTTTCCCACGAGGCTTTCCCACAGGGCTGTCCCACGTGCCACAGTGGTGTGAGTCGATCCTCGGCTTGAAAGTAGAGGCAGTGCAGGGAAAACAGGTGTCCCTGGAATGGACTGGGACATCTGGGGGACTTAGGGAATGGTGGCACGTCCCTGGAGTTCCTCTCGCCTTTCCTGTGGAGATCGCCTCCTCTTGAGATGCACCGGAAACACTGGGAACTCTTTCCCGATCACTGATGGAAAGGATCCCTCCTCTCGAGCTAGGAGGCGGAAACGGGGCTCCTCTGAATTTGGGCGGGACTCTCGTGCTTCCTCTCGAGTGGAGACGGGTATGTTGGGGATCTTCTTGAGTTGCAGCAAGGGTGTGAAGGACCCTTTGTAAGTTCCAGAGGTTAGGTGTGATTAGCCTTGAGACACCTCAGCGGAAATGGTCCTTATCTCGCCTGGAAGGGAGAACCTCCTGGATTTTCTCGAGTTGTGGCAGGTGCTCTCGACTAACGACGGGGACCTCAGGGACCCGCTCTGGTGGCCTCAGGAAAGGCCAGTCCCATGCAAGTTGCTCGGGGGCCTCTCGGGATTCCTCTCCCTTCGATGCCAGGCCCTAAGACCTTGTTTGGAGTCGGTGCCGGAACCTGAGGATTCCTCTCCAGTGCTGACATGGATCCTGGGGTACTTCTGGAGTCTCCCCAGGGGAGTCACTCGTCGTCTCGAGTGCGGGTATGCACGTGCGCTTACCTCCCGAGCTGTAACAGCAGTGTCACGCTTCCCGTCGCGTGGATCAAGGGATCTGTGGCTTTCCCTCGAGGCTTTCCCACGAGGCCTTCCACAGGGCTGTCCACGTGCCACCGAGGTGTGAGTCGATCCTCGGCTTGAAAGTCGAGGCAGTGCAGGGAAAACAGGTTTCCCTGGAATGGACTGACACATCTGGGGGACTCTGGGAATGTGGCACAACCCGGGAGTTCCTCTCGCCTTTCCTGTGGAGAGCGCCTCCACTTGAGGTGTGACGGGAACGCCGGGAATTCTTTCCCGACCACGCAGGGAAAGGATCCCTCCTCTCGAGTTAGGAGGCGGAAACGGGGCTCCTCTGGATGTGGGCGGACTCTCGTGCTTCCTCTCGAGTGTAGTCGGGTATGTCGGGGAACTTCTTGAGTTGCAGCAAGGGTGTGAAGGACCCTTTGGAAGTTCCAGAGTTTAGGTGTGATTAGCCTCGAGACGCCTCAGCGGAAATGGGCCTCATCTCGCCTGGAGGGGAGAACCTCCTGGATTTTCTCGAGTTGCGGCAGGTGCTCTCGACTTACGACGGGGACCTCAGGGACCCGCTCTGGTGGCCTCAGGCAAGGCCAGTCCCCATGCGAGTTGCTCGGGGGCCTCTCGGGATTCCTCTCCAGTGGATGCCGGGCCTAAGATCTTGTGTGGAGTAGGTGCCGGAACCTGAGCATTCCTCTCAAGTGCTGAGATGGATCTTGGGGTACTTCTGGAGTCTCCCCAGGGGAGTCAGTCGTCGTCTCGAGTGGGGGAATGCACGTGCGCTTTCCTCCGAGCGAAGCAGCAGTGTCACGCTTCCTTTTTTGGATCAAGGATCAGGGGCTTTCCCCCGAGGCTTCCCACAGGGCTTTCCACGAGGCTTCCCCACAGGGCTGTCCCACACGTGCCACCGTGGTGTGAGTCGATCCCCCTTGAAAGTCGAGGCAGTGCAGGGAAAACAGGTTTCCCTGCAATGGCCTGAGAAATCAGGGGGACTCTGGGAATGGGGCCTGATCCTGGAGTTCCTCTCGTCTTTCCTGTGGAAGCGCCTCCTCTTGAGATGCGACAGGAATGCTAGGAATTCTTTCCGACCACGCAGGGAAAGGATCCCTCCTCTCGAGCTAGCAGTCGGAAACGGGGCCACTCTGGAAATGGGCGGGACTCTCATGTTACTCTTGAGTGGAGACCGGTATGTCGGGGAACTTCTTGAGTTGCAGCAAGGGTGTGAAGGACCCTTTGGAAGTTCCAGATGTTAGATGTGATTAGCCTCGAGACGCTCAGCGGAAATGGGCGCTCATCTCGCCTGAGGGGGAGAACCTCCTGGATTTTTCTCGAGTTGCGGCTGCTCTCAACTTACGACGGGGCTCAGGGACCCGCTCTGGAGGCCTCAGGAAAGGCCAGTCCCCATGCGAGTTGCTCGGGGGCCTCTCGGGATTCCTCTCCCTTCGATGCCGGTGCCTAAGATCTTGTGTGGAGTCGGTGCTGGAACCTGAGGATTCCTCTGCAGTGCTGACATGGATCTTGGTGTAACTTCTGGAGTCTCT
This sequence comes from Capra hircus, assembly GCF_001704415.2. Classification (NCBI taxonomy): domain Eukaryota; kingdom Metazoa; phylum Chordata; class Mammalia; order Artiodactyla; family Bovidae; genus Capra; species Capra hircus. Next base: position 4,493 of record NW_017190710.1, on the reverse strand, counting down.
CAGGGCAGTCAGTCCGCTACTCCACTGGGGCATGCACGTGCGCTTTCCTCCCGATCTGTAGCAGCAGTGTCACGCTTCCCTTCGCATGGATCAAGGGATCTGTGGCTTTCCCTCGAGGCTTTCCCACTTCCCACAGGGCTGTCCACGTGCCTGGTGGTGTGAGTCGATCCTCGTTTGAAAGTCGAGGCAGTGCAGGGAATAAAGGTTTCCCTGGAATGGACTGAGACATCTGGGGGACTCTGGGAATGGTGGCACGACCCTGGAGTCCTCTCTATTTTCCTGTGGAGAGCGCCTCCACTTAAGATGCGTTGGAAACGCCGTGAATTCTTTTCGACCATGCAGGGGAAGGATCAATGCTCTCGAGCTATGAGGCGGAAACAGGGCTCCTCTGGATGTGGGTGGGACACTCGTGCTTCCTCTCGAGTGGAGACGGGTATGTCGGGGAACTTCTTGAGTTGCAGCAAGGGTGTGAAGGACCCTTTGGAAGTTCCAGAGGTTACGTGTGATTAGCCTCGAGACGCCTCAGCGGAAATGGGCCTCATCTCGCCTGGAGGGGAGAACCTCCTGGATTTTCTCGAGTTGCGGCAGGTGCTCTCGACTTACGACGGGGACCTCAGGGACCCGCTCTGGTGGCCTCAGAAAGGCCAGTCCCCATGCGAGTTGCTCGGGGGCATCTCGGGATTCCACTACCGTCGATGCCCGGGCCTAAAGACCTTGTTTGGAGTCGGTGCCGGAACCTGAGGATTCCTCTCCAGTGCTGACTTGGCTATTGGGGTACTTCTGGAGTCTCCCCAGGGGAGTCAGTCCTCGTCTCGAGTGGGGGCATGCACGAGCGCTTACCTCCCCGAGCTGTAGCAGCAGTGTCATGCTTCCCTTCGCGGTGAATCAAGGGAACAGTGGCTTTCCCTCGAGGCTTTCCCTAGAGGCTTTCCCACCAGCTTTCCCACGAGGCTTTACCACAGCGCTATCCACGTGCCACCATGGTGTGAGTCGATCCTCGGCTTGAAATTTGAGGCAGTGCCGGGAAAACAGGCTTCCCTGGAATGGCCTGAGACATCTGGGCGACTCTGGGAATGGTGGAAGGACCCTGGAGTTCCTGACGCCTTTCCTGTGGAAAGCCTACCTCTTGAGATGCGACGGGAACGCCGGGAATTCTTTCCCCGACCATGCAGGGAAAGGATCCCTCCTCTCGTGCTATGAGGCGGAAACGGGGCTCCTCTGGATGTGGGCGGGACTCTCGTGCTTCCTCTCGAGTGGAGACGGGTATGTCGGGGAACTTCTTGAGTTGCAGCAAGGATGTGAAGGACGTTTTCGAAGTTCCAGAGGTTAGGTGTGATTAGCCTGGGGACGCCTCAGAGGAAACGGGCCTCATCTCGCCTGGAGGGGAGAACCTCCTGGATTTTATCGAGTTGCGGCAGTTGCTCTCGACTTATGACGGGGACCTCAGGGACCCGCTCTGATGGCCTCAGGAAAGGCCAGTACCCATGCTAGTTGCTCGGGGCCTCTCGGGATTCTCTCCGTCGATGCAGGGGCCTAAAACCTTGTTTGGAGTCGGTGCCGGAACGTGAGGATTCCTCGCCAGTGCTGATGTGGATCTTGGGGTACTTCTGGAGTCTCTCCAGGGTAGTCAGTCCTCGTATCGAGTGGGGGCATGCACGTGCGCTTTCCTTCCGAGATGTAGCAGCAGTGTCACACTTCCGTTCGCGTGAATCAAAGCAACTGTGGCTTCCCTCGAGGCTTTCCCACGAGGCTTTCTCTCGAGGCTTTCCCACGAGGCTTTCCACAGGGCTGTCCCACGTGCCACAGTGGTGTGAGTCGATCCTCGGCTTGAAAGTAGAGCAGTGCAGGGAAAACAGGTGTCCCCTGGAATGGACTGGGACATCTGGGGGACTTAGGGAATGGTGGCACGTCCTGGAGTTCCTCTCGCCTTTCCTGTGGAGATCGCCTCCTCTTGAGATGCACCGGAAAAACTGGGAACTCTTTCCCGATCACTGATGGAAAGGATCCCTCCTCTCGAGCTAGGAGGCGGAAACGGGGCTCCTCTGAATTTGGGCGGGACTCTCGTGCTTCCTCTCGAGTGGAGACGGGTATGTTGGGGGATCTTCTTGAGTTGCAGCAAGGGTGTGAAGGACCCTTTGTAAGTTCCAGAGGTTAGGTGTGATTAGCCTTGAGACACCTCAGCGGAAATGGTCCTTATCTCGCCTGGAAGGGAGAACCTCCTGGATTTTCTCGAGTTGTGGCAGGTGCTCTCGACTAACGACGGGGACGCTCAGGGACCCGCTCTGGTGGCCTCAGGAAAGGCCAGTCCCCATGCAAGTTGCTCGGGGCCTCTCGGGATTCCTCTCCCTTCGATGCCAGGCCCTAAGACCTTGTTTGGAGTCGGTGCCGGAACCTGAGGATTCCTCTCCAGTGCTGACATGGATCCTGGGGTACTTCTGGAGTCTCCCCAGGGGAGTCACTCGTCGTCTCGAGTGCGGGTATGCACGTGCGCTTACTCCCGAGCTGTAACAGCAGTGTCACGCTTCCCGTCGCGTGGATCAAGGGATCTGTGGCCTTTCCCTCGAGGCTTTCCCACGAGGCCTTCCCACAGGGCTGTCCCACGTGCCACCGGAGGTGTGAGTCGATCCTCGCTTGAAAGTCGAGGGCAGTGCAGGGAAAACAGGTTTCCCTGGAATGGACTGACACATCTGGGGGACTCTGGGAATGTGGCACAACCCGGGAGTTCCTCTCGGCCTTTCCTGTGGAGAGCGCCTCCACTTGAGGTGTGACGGGAACGCCGGGAATTCTTTCCCCGACACGCAGGGAAAGGATCCCTCCTCTCGAGTTAGGAGGCGAAACGGGGCTCCTCTGGATGTGGGCGGGACTCTCGTGCTTCCTCGAGTGTAGTCGGGTATGTCGGGGAACTTCTTGAGTTGCAGCAAGGGTGTGAAGGACCCTTTGGAAGTTCCAGAGTTTAGGTGTGATTAGCCTCGAGACGCCTCAGCGGAAATGGGCCTCATCTCGCCTGGAGGGGAGAACCTCCTGGATTTTCTCGAGTTGCGGCAGGTGCTCTCGACTTACGACGGGGACCTCAGGGACCCGCTCTGGTGGCCTCAGGCAAGGCCAGTCCCCATGCGAGTTGCTCGGGGCCTCTCGGGATTCCTCTCCAGTGGATGCCGGGGCCTAAGATCTTGTGTGGAGTAGGTGCCGGAACCTGAGCATTCCTCTCAAGTGCTGAGATGGATCTTGGGGTACTTCTGGAGTCTCCCAGGGGAGTCAGTCGTCGTCTCGAGTGGGGGAATGCACGTGCGCTTTCCTCCCGAGCGAAGCAGCAGTGTCACGCTTCCCTTTGCGTGGATCAAGGGATCAGGGGCTTTCCCTCGAGGCTTTCCCACAGGGCTTTCCCACGAGGCTTCCCACAGGGCTGTCCCACGTGCCACCGTGGTGTGAGTCGATCCTCCCTTGAAAGTCGAGGCAGTGCAGGGAAAACAGGTTTCCCTGCAATGGCCTGAGAAATCAGGGGGACTCTGGGAATGGGGCCTGATCCTGGAGTTCCTCTCGTCTTTCCTGTGGAGAGCGCCTCCTCTTGAGATGCGACAGGAATGCTAGGAATTCTTTCCCGACCACGCAGGGAAAGGATCCCTCCTCTCGAGCTAGCAGTCGGAAACGGGGCCACTCTGGAAATGGGCGGGACTCTCATGTTACTCTTGAGTGGAGACCGGTATGTCGGGGAACTTCTTGAGTTGCAGCAAGGGTGTGAAGGACCCTTTGGAAGTTCCAGATGTTAGATGTGATTAGCCTCGAGACGCCTCAGCGGAAATGGGCCTCATCTCGCCTGGAGGGGAGAACCTCCTGGATTTTCTCGAGTTGCGGCAGGTGCTCTCAACTTACGACGGGGACCTCAGGGACCCGCTCTGGAGGCCTCAGGAAAGGCCAGTCCCATGCGAGTTGCTCGGGGGCCTCTCGGGATTCCTCTCCCTTCGATGCCGGTGCCTAAGATCTTGTGTGGAGTCGGTGCTGGAACCTGAGGATTCCTCTGCAGTGCTGACATGGATCTTGGTGTACTTCTGGAGTCTCTCAGGGCAGTCAGTCCGCTACTCCACTGGGGGCATGCACGTGCGCTTTCCTCCCGATCTGTAGCAGCAGTGTCACGCTTCCCTTCGCATGGATCAAGGGATCTGTGGCTTTCCCTCGAGGCTTTCCCACGAGGCTTTCCCACAGGGCTGTCCCACGTGCCACTGTGGTGTGAGTCGATCCTCGGTTTTGAAAGTCGAGGCAGTGCAGGGAATAAAGGTTTCCCTGGAATGGACTGAGACATCTGGGGGACTCTGGGAATGGTGCACGACCCTGGAGTCCTCTCTATTTTCCTGTGGAGAGCGCCTCCACTTAAGATGCGTTGGAAACGCCGTGAATTCTTTTCCGACCATGCAGGGAAGGATCAATGCGCTCGAGCTATGAGGCGGAAACAGGGCTCCTCTGGATGTGGGTGGGACACTCGTGCTTCCTCTCGAGTG
>NW_017190709.1:0-11145 GCF_001704415.2 Capra hircus | reverse complement strand
TCAGTTAGACGGGGACGGGGACCAGGACCGCTCTGGTGGCCTCAGGAAAGGCCATTCCCATGCGAGTTGCTGGCGGGCCTCTCGGGATTCCTCTCCCGTCGATGCCGGGCCCAAGACCTTGTGTGGAGTCAGTGCCGGGAACCTGAGGATTCCTCTCCAGTGCCGACATGGATCTTGGGGTACTTCTGGAGTCTCCCCAGTGGAGTCAGTCCTCCTCTCGAGTAGGGGCATGCACGTGTGCTTTCCTCCCGAGCTGTAACAGCAGTTTCATGCTTCCATAGACATGGATCATGAGATCTGTGGCTGTCGCTTGAGGCTTTCCCATGAGGATTTCCCACGAGGCTTTCCCACAGAGCTGTCCCACGAGCCACCGTGGTGTGAGTCGATCCTCGGCTTGAACGTCCAGGCAGTGCAGGGAAAAAAGGTTTCCCTGGAATGGACAGAGACATCTGGTGGACTCTGGAATGGTGGCAGACCTGGAGTTCCTCGCCTTTCCTGTGGAGAGCGCCTCCTCTTGAGATGCGACAGGAAGGCCGGAATTCTTTCCCGACCACGCAGGGAAAGGATCCTCCTCTCGAGCTAGGAGGCGGAAACGGGGCTCCTCTGGATGTGGGCAGAACTCTCGTGCTTCCTCTCGAGTGGAGACTGGTATGTCGGGGAACTTCTTGAGTTACAGCAAGGGTGTGAAGGACCTTTTGGAAGTTCCAGAGCTTCGGTGTGATTAGCCTCGAGACGCCTCAGCGGAATGGGCCTCATCTCGCCTGGAGGGGAGAACCTCCTCGATACTCTCGAGTTGAGGCAGGTGCTCTCGTGTTACGACGGGACATCAGGGACCAGCTCTGGTGGCCTCAGGAAAGGCCAGTCCGATGCGAGTTGCTTGGGGGCCTCTCGGGATTCTTCTCCCGTCGATGCCGGGGCTTAAGATCTTGTGTGGAGTGGGTGCCGGAACTTGAGGATTCCTCTCCAGTACTGACATGGATCTTGGTGTATTCTGGAGAATCCCCAGGGGAGTCAGTCCTCGTCCCGAGTGGGGGCATGCACGTGTGCATTCCTCCCGAGCTGTAGCAGCAGTGTCGCGCTTCCCTTCGCGTGGATCAAGGGATCTGTGGCTTTGCCTCGAGCTTTCCCGAGGCTTTCCACAAGGCTGTCCCACGTGCCACCGTGGTGTGAGTCGATCCTCGCTTGAAAGTGGAGGCAGTGCAGGGAAACAGGTTTCCATGCAGAGGACTGAGACATCTGGGGGACTCTGGGAATGGTGGCACGACCCTGGAGTTCCTCTCGCCTTTCCTGTTGAGAGCGGCTCCTCTTGAGATGCGACCGAACGCCGGGAATACTTGACCGACCAGCAGGAAAGGATCCCTCCTCTCGAGCTAGGAGGCAGAAACGGGGCTCCTCTGATGTGGGCGGGACTGTCGTTCTTCCTCTCGAGTGAGACGAGTATGTCGGGGAAATTCTTGAGTTGCAGCAAGGGTGTGACGGACCCTTTGGAAGTTCCAGAGGTTAGTTTGATTAGCTTCGAGACGCCTCATTGGAAATGGGCTCATCTCGCCTGGAGGGACAACCTCCTGGATTTTCTCGGGTTGCAGAAGGTGCTCTCGACTTGCGACGGGGACCTCAGGGACCCGCTCTGGTGGCCTCAGGAACGGTCAGTCCCATGCGAGTTGCTCGGGGCCTCTCGGGATTCCTCTCCCGTCGATGCCGGGGCCTAAGACCTTGTGTGGAGTCGTTGCTGCAACCTGAGGATTCCCCTCCAGTGCTGACATGGATCTTGGGGAACCTCTGGAGTCTCCCCAGGGGAGTCAGTCCTCGTCTCGTGTGGGGCATGCACATGGGCTTTCCTCTCGAACTGTAGCAGCAGTGTCGCGCTTCCCTTCGCGTGGATCAAGGGATCTGTGGCTTTCCCTCGAGGCTTTCCACGAGGCTTTCCCACAAGGCTGTCCCACGTGCCACTGTGGTGTGAATCGATCCTCGGCTTGAAATTCGAGGCAGTGCAGGGAAAACAGGTTTCCCTGGAATGGACTGAGACATCTGGGGAACTCTGGGAATGGTGGCACGACCCTGGATTTCCTCTCGCCTTTCCTGTGGAGAACGCCTCCTGTTCAGATGCGGGGAATGCCAGGAATCCTTTCCCGACGACACAGGGAGAGAATCAATCCTCTCGAGCTATGAGGCGGAAACGGGGCTCCTCTGGATGTGGCGGGACTCTCGTGTTTCCTCTCGAGTGAAGACGGGTAATGTCGGGGAACTTCTTGAGTTGCAGCAAGGGTGTGAAGTACCCTTTGGAAGTTCCAGAGGTTAGGTGTGATTAGCCTCGAGACGCCTCAGCGGAAATGGCCTCATCTCGCCTGGAGGGGAGAACCTCCTGGATTTTCTCGAGTTGCGGCAGGTGCTTTCCACGTAGGACGGGGACCACAGGGACCCGCTCTGGTGGCCTCAGGGAAGGCCAGTCCCATGCGAGTTGCTCGGGGCCTCTTAGGATTCCTCTCCCGTTGATGCCGGGCCTAAGTCCTTGTGTGAGTCGTTGCCGGAATCTGAGGATTCCTCTCCAGTGCTGACATGGATCTAGGGTACTTCTAGAGTCTCCCCAGGGGAGTCAGTCCTCGTCAGATTGGGGCATGCACTTGGGCTTTCCTGCCGAGCTGTAGGAGCAGTGTCACGCTTCCCTTCGCGTGGATCAAGGGATCTGTGGCTTTCACTCGAGGCTTTCCACGAGGCTTTCCAAGAGGCTTTCCCACGAGGCTTTCCCACAGGGCTGTCCCACGTGCTACCGTGGTGTGAGTCGATCTCGGCTTGAAAGCCGAGGCAGTGTAGGGAAAACAGGTTTCCCTTGAATACACGGAGACATCTGTGGGACTCTGGCAATGGTGTCACGACCCTGGAATTCCTCTCGCCTTTCCTGTGGAGAGGCGCTCCTCTTGGGATGCGACGGGAACGCCGGGAAATTTTCCCGATCACGCAGGAAAGGATCCCACCTCTCAAGCGAGGAGGCGGAAACGGTGCTCCTCTGGATGTGGGCGGGACTCTCGTGCTTCCTCTGGAGTGGAGACGGTATGTGGGGGAACTTCTTGAGTTGCAGCAAGGGAGTGAAGGACCCTTTGAAAGTTCCAGAGCTTAGGTGTGATTAGCCTCGAGACGCCTCAGCGGAAATGGGCCTCATCTCGCCTGGAGGGGGAGAACCTCCTGGATTTTCTCGAGTTTGCGGCAGGTGCTCTAGACTTACGACGGGGACCTCAGGGACCCGCTCTGGTGGCCTCAGGAAAGGTCTCTGCCCATGCGAGTTGCTCGGGGGCCTCTCGGATTCCTCTCCTGTCAATGTCGGGGCCTAAGACCTTGTGAGGAGTCGCTGCCGGAACCTGAGGGATTCCTCTCAAGTGCTGACATGGATCTTGGGGTACTTCTGGTGTCTCCCCAGGGGAGTCAGTACTCGTCTCGAGTGGGGGCATGCACGTGCGCTTTCCTCCCGAGCTGTAGCAGCAGTTTGATTCTTCCTGTCGAGTGGATCAAGGGATCTGTGGATTTCCCTCAAGGCTTTCCCACGAGGCTTTTCCACAAGGCTTTCCCCACAGGGCTGTCCCAGGTGCCACCGTGGTGTGAGGTCGATCCTCGGCTTGAAAGTCGAGGCAGTGCAGGGAAAAACAGGTTTCCCTGGAATGGAATGAGACATCTGGGGGATTCTGGGAATGGTGGCACGACCCTGGGAGTTCCTCTCGCTTTTTCTGTGGAGAGCGCCTCCTCTTGAATTGCGACGGGAACGCCGGGAATTCTTTCCCGACCACGCAGGGAAAGGATCCCTCCTCTCGAGCTAGGAGGCGGACATGGGGCTCCTCTGGATGTGGGCGGGACTCCCGTGCTTCGTCTCGAGTGGAGACGTGTATGTCGGGAAACTTCTTGAGTTGCAGCAAGGGTGTGAAGGACCCTTTGGAAGTTCCAGATATTAGGTGTGATTATCCTCGAGACGCCTCAGCGGAAATGGGCCTCATCTCGCCTGGAGGGGAGAACCTCCTGGATTTTCTCGAGTTGTTGCAGGTGCTCTCAACTTAAGACGGGACCTCAGGGACCGCTCTGGTGGCCTCAGGAAAGGCCAGTCCCCAAGCGAGTTGCTCTGGACCCTCTCGGGATTCCTCTCCCGTCGATGCCGGGGCCTAAGACCTTTTTGGAGTCGGGGCCAACCCTGAGGATGCCTCTCCATTGCTGACATGAATCTTTCCGTACTTGTGGAGTCTCGCCAGGGGAGTCATTCCTCATCTCGTGTGGGGGCATGCCCCTGCCATTTCCTCACGAGCTGTAGCAGCAGTGTCACGCTTGCTGACGTGTGGATCAAGGGATCTGTCGCTTTCCATTGAGGCTTTCCCACGAGGCTTTCCAACAGGGCTGTCCCACGTGCCACGGTGGTGTGAGTCGATCCTCGGCGTGGACGTCGAGGCAGTGCAGGGAAAACAGGTTCTTCCTGAATGGACTTAGACATCTGGGGGACTCTTAGAATGCTGGCAAGGCCCTGGAGTTCCTCTCGTCTTTCCTGTTGAAAGCGCCTCCTCTTGATATGCGTCGCGAAGGCCTGGAATTCTTTCCCGAATACGAAGGGAAAGGATCCCTCTTCTCGAGCTACGAGGCGGAAAACGGGGCTCCACTGGATGTGGGCGGGACCCTCGTCCTTCCTCTCGAGTGGAGATGGGTATGTCGGAGAACTTCTTGACTTGCAGCAAGGGTGTGAAGGACCCTTTGGAAGTTCCAGATGTTAGATGTGATTAGCCTCGAGACGCCTCAGCGGAAATGGGCCTCATCTCGCATGGAAGGGAGAACCTCCTGGATTTTCTCGAGTTGCGGCAGGTGCTCTCGACTTACGATGGGGACCTCAGGACCCGCTCTGGTGGCCTCAGGAATCGCCAGTCGCCATGCGAGTTGCTCGCGGGCCTCTCGGGATTCCTCTCCCTTTGATGCTGGGTCCTAAGACCTTGTGTGGAGTCAGTGCCGGAACCTGAGGTTTCCTCTCCAGTGCTGACATGGATCTTGGGGTACTTCTGGAGTCTCCCCAGGGGAGTCAGTAATCGTCTCTAGTGGGGGAATGCACGTTCGCTTTCCTCCCGAGCTGTAGCAGCAGTATCACGCTTCCCTTCGCGTGGATCTAGGGATCTGTGGCTTTCCCTCGAGGCTTTCCCATGAGGCTTTCCCACGAGGCTTTCCCACAGGGCTGTCCCACGTGCCACCGTGGTGTGAGTCGATCCTCGGCTTGAAAGTCGAGGCTGTGCAGGGAAAACACGTTTCTCTGGAATGGACTGATACATCTGGGGGACTCTGGGAATGGTGGCAGGACCCTGAAGTTCCTCTCGCCTTTCCTGTGGAGAGCGCCTGCTCTTGAGATACGACGGGAACGCCGGGAATTCTTTCCCAACCACGCAGGGAAAGGATCCCTCCTCTTGAGCTAGGAGGGGAAAAAGGGGCTCCTCTGGATGTGTGCGGGACTCTCGTGCTTCCTCTCGAGTGGAGACGAGAATGTCGGGGATCTTCTTGAGTTGCAGCAAGTGTGTGAAGGACCCTGTGGAAGTTCCAGAGGTTAGGTGTGATTAGCCTGGAGACGCCTCAGCGAAAATGGGCCTCATCTTGCCTGGAGGGGAGAACCTCCTGGATTTTCTCGAGTTGTGGCAGGTGCTCTCGACTTACGACGGGGACCTCAGGGACCCGCTCTGGTGGCCTCAGGAAAGGCCAGTCCCCATGCCAGTTGCTCGGGGGCCTCTCGGGATTCCTCTCCCGTTGATGCCGGGGCCTAAGACCTTGTGTGGAGTCGGTGCCAGAACCTGAGTATTCCTCTCCAGTGCTGACATGGATCTTGAGGTCTTCTGGAGTCTCCCCAGGGGAGTCAGTAATCGTCTCTAGTGGGGGCATGCACGTGCGCTTTCCTTCCGAGCTATCGCAGCAGTGTCAGTCTTCCCTTCGCGTGGATCAAGGGATCTGTGGCTTTCCCTTGAGGCTTTCACACGAGGCTTTCCCACGAGGCTTTCCCACAGGGTTTTCCCTCGTGCCACCGTGGTGAGTCGATCCTCGGCTTCAAAGTCGAGGCAGTGCAGGGAAAACAGGTTTCACTGGAATGGACTGACACAACAGGGGGACTCTGGGAATGGTGGCACGACCCTGGAGTTCCTCTCGCCTTTCCTGTGGAGAGCGCCTCCTCTTGAGATGCGACGGAAACGCCGGGAAATCTTTCCAGATCACCCAGGTAAAGAATCCCTCTTCTAGAGCTAGGAGGAGGAAAGGGGCTCCTCTGGATGTGAGCGGGACTCTCGTGTTTCCTCTCGAGTGGAGATGGGTATGTCGGAGAACTTCTTGACTTGCAGCAAGGGTGTGAAGGACCCTTTGGAAGTTCCAGAGGTTAGTTGTGATTAGCCTCGAGACGCCTCAGCGGAAATGGGCCTCATCTCGCCTGGAGGGGAGAACCTCCTGGATTTTCTCCAGTTGCGGCAGGTGCTCTCGAGTTTCGACAGAGACCTCAGGGACCCGCTCTGGTGACCTCAGGAAAGGCCAGTCCCCATGCGAGGTGCTAGGGGCCCTCTCAGGATTCATCTCCTGTCGATGCCGGGGCCTAAGTCCTTGTGTGGAGTCGGGACCGGAACCTGAGGATTGCTCTCCAGTGCTGACATGGATCTTGGCGTACTTCTGGAGTCTCCCAAGTGGCGTCAGTCCTCGGCTCGAGTGGGGTCATGCACGTGCGCTTTCCTCCTGAGCGGTAGCAGCAGTGTCTCGCTTCCCGTCCCGTGGATCAAGGGATCTGTGGCTTTCCCTCGAGTCTTCCCATGAGGCTTTCTCTCAGGGCTATTCCACTTGCCACCATGGTGTGATCGATCCTCGGCGTGAAAGTCGAACCAGTGCAGGGAAAACAGGAACCTCCTTCCCCACAGTAGGGGGTACACTGTCCCCTTGGTCGGGTATCTCCAGGGCACTCGCGCTGGGGGGTTGCCCGTGGATATTCGGGCCTCAGACTCCACGTGAGAAAAGCCCCAAATGGCATTAGCTGCCAGTCCAGACGCTGGCCCCTCAGGTCTCTGTCCGGAGCCTTGGGCTCCAGGCACCTCAAAGCCCTCGGGGGTGGCACTCTGGGACTGCTGTAGGGAATGGACGCCAAGAGCCCACGGAGGAGTTGGGGAGGGGGCAGGGGGGAAACAGAGGCGAGGACAGCGAGGGATCTAGGTGGAGGCGCTGGAGAGAGCGTCTGGTGTCCCAGAATGCCTCAGAGGAGCCAGAGGGGGACAGTCGAGGCCCAGGGACCTGTGGAATGTGAAAAGGCGGGAAATCCCAGAGCAAGGCAGGCTGGGAAAGGGGGCGTTGGTGGCCAATTCAAAGGGACCTAGGGGCGTTTCCTGGGCGGTGAGCTCCCTTGGCACTGCTGAGGGCCCCTGATTGATCCACCCGGGATTGATCCCACCCCCGCTGAGAGGGAGGGCCACAAACCAAAGCCCCCGAACTGCCCGCCCACCCCAACGGGGATCTTGGCGGTCCGGGGCACAGCCGTGCCCGGGAAAAGCCCACTCACTCCACGGGACTCCGTCCAGGGTCTCTGCTTGGAAAGAGGCCAGGGGCGGCCCCCTCCATCTACCCACCCAAACCTTATTGACGTCAATGGGGGCGGAGCCGCCTCCCGCTTTCCAGAGTCCTGAGCTGCTGGGTCCCCACCCACTCGGCCAGCAGTCTGCAGCATGCCCGTGTGCCTCTCCCACCATGGCTTCGTCCGGCTCCTCCAGCACCTCAAGCAGTACGTTTGCCCTCGGTCCCTGTGGTCGGATCACATCTCAGGGGATTTGCAGGTGGCCTGGGCAAGGGCTCTCGGCCAACGTGTTGACCCCCTCCCACCCGAGAACGGCGGGGACCCATCGGCCAGGCCCGGGGTTCCGAGGCGTCAGGTGTGCCCAAATTCGGAGGGCCTGGCATCGTTCGTTCATCTTGCTCCTTTGGCACACGCATGGCTTCTCCGTTCTCTTTTCTGGGAAGACAGTGTTGTTTCAGGGGGAGTGCTGCGGGGGGCGGGGGCCGGGGTTGGGGTGGTGGTGGGAGCAGGTGCTGTGCTGGGATGAGGCCCTTTATCCTCATATCTTCCTGTGGGAATGGGAGTCGGGGGAGCTCTGTGGCCTTGCTGCCTTTAGTGGCTTCCTCTGCGCAGGGGCCTAGTGGCTTCTGCCTTTTGTCAGGCGTTACGGGGTTTGGGCTTCGCTTTGGTGGCCTTGGCCTTTGCCTTGGCCTGGGCCTTGGCCTTGCCCTTGGCGTTGCCCTTGCCCTTGCCTTGGCCTTGGGCTGGGCCTTGCCTTGCCCTTGAATTTTGAACTTGACCTTGACCTTGACCTTGACCTTGAACTTGACTTAGAACTTAACCTTAACCTTGAACTTGACCCTGAACTTGACCTTGACCTTGACCTTGAAGTTGACCTTGACCTTGAACTTGACCTTGAACTTGACCTTGACCTTGAACCTGAACTTGAACTTGACCTTTACCATGAACTTGAACTTGACCTTGACCTTGAACTTCAACTTGACCTTGAACTTGAACTTGACCTTGACCTTGACCAACAACGGGAGACCTCGAGATTTGCTCAGAGCACCGGAGGTCCAGAAGCAGGGCCCTGTATCTCCCCTTCCCTTTGTGATCATTGCAAAGACATTCCTAGCTGATAGCGGGAGTGCCCCTGAAGAAGCAAGCAGTGGGAGTGTGTTTGACACGACTGTGTGCCTTCCTGGCCTCATCTCCACAAGGGGCCTTTCCTCTCGAAGTAGGCCCCATGTCCCCTTGGGGAGGGTGTCATGCCTCTTTTCTCCTCACTGCCAAAGGGTGGAGCCAAGCTCGCTCTGTCAGAGGTACAAAAACAGCAATTGAATGGATTTTCAAGCTCTTGCTAGGCTGCACCCTTTCAGGGCCCACTTTACTGAAACAGGTGCTCTGTGGCCCCTGGTTGGGTATGCAGGTTCACAAACAGGGTGAGATCCTGTCCAAGCCAAGAATTTTCCTGAAAGACCTAGGCTCACTAGAGCTCTCCTCCAGAGCAAAGGGGATAGAGGAGATGTATGGAGGAGTCTTTGCCTTTCCCTGTGAGTGTGGGGCTACTCCCTACAGCCCCCAGCTCAGAGATAACTGCCTCTAAGAAAGGAATGGCAAGAAGCGCTATTCTTGGAGGTTGGGACAGGGAGTTCGCAGCATGTGGGGAAAGAAAGACTTCTTCGGGGAAGAAGAGGCAACCACCGGGGGTGTGTTTGCAAGCCTCTATTTGGAAGGAACAGGTTTGCTTATACAACTCAAGACCTCCAGATCTGCTCAGAGGACTGAAGTTCCAGAGACAGGGCCATGTATCTCCCCTTCCCTTTGAGATCCTTGCAAAGACATTCCTAGCAGATCGTGGGAGTGCCCATGAAGAAGCAAGCAGCGGGAGTGTGCTTGACATCACTGGCTGCCTACCTGGGCTCAGCTCCTCAAGGGGCCTTTCTCTCCTGGTAGGCCCTATGTCCCCTTTGGGAGAGGGTTGTGCCCTCTTCCCTCCACACTGCCAAAGGGTGGAGGTGGAGCAAACTCGTTCTCTCTGAGGTAAAAAAAAAAAAAGACAAATTGGATGGATTTTTAAGCTCTTGCTATGCTGCACCCCTCCAGGACCCACTCGAGCAAAACAGGTGCCCTGTGGCCCTAGGTCGGGTATGCAGGTTCACACACCGGGTGTGATCCCGTCAAAGCAAGAATTTTTCTGACAGACCTAGGCTCACTAGAGCTCTCCTCCAGAGGAAAGGGGACAGAAAAAGACGTGTGTGTGGAGGTGGCTCTGCCTTTCCAGGTCCCAATCTCAGGGATAACTGCCCCTAAGAAAGGACCTGCTGCTACTGCTGCTGCTAAGTTGCTTCAGTCGTGTTCGACTCTGTGCGACGCCCATAGATGGTAGCCCACTAGGCTCCCCCGTCCCTGGGATTCTCCAGGCAAGAACAGTAAGTGGGTTGCCATTGCTTCTCCAATGCATGAAAGTGAAAATGAAAGTGCAGTCGCTCAGTCGTGTCCGACCCTCAGCGACCCCACGGACTGCAGCCTACCAGGCTTCTCCGTCCATAGGATTTTCTGAAAGGAACTGCAAGAAGCGCTTTTCCAGGAGGCTGGGAAAGGGAGTTCGCAGGATGTGGGGAAGAGAGCCTCCTTCGGGGAAGAATAGGCGGCCACTTGTTTGTGTTGCAAACCTCTATTTGGAAGGAACAGGTTAGCTTATACAAGGGAGACTCCAGATCTGCTCAGAGGACCGAAGTTGCAGAGGCAGGTCGGTGTATTTTCCCTTCACTTTGCGATCCTTGCAAAGACATTCCTTGCTGATAGATGATTCAGCAAGGCCTTTGAGACTGTTGTTTTCTTTCCTAGGTTCAAAGATTCCTTCAGTTCCTAATATGGATATCCTAGAAATTATGTGACATCCGTGAAAATCTGATATGTCCTGGTCAAATGCTGTCAGTCTATAATTCCAGTTATCATATTAAAGCATTTCAAGTCGCAGCAGTGACCAGATTACATTGTCAATTTCTATTTAATCAGGTTTTAACCATGTCCTCTATGGTTTCACACTGATGCCTTTGCAGAAATACTGCTACTTCAGAATATGGAATATACTTTTTTTAAGCTTACCGATAATTTGTTTCTTTGTTTGTTTGTCTTCTGGTAAGCTGTAGCAGATGGAATTTAGTCTCCTCTCTAGGTTAAGAGAACAAAGTTTTCTTAGAATGCAATTTTTGATAACAGACTATGAATTTCTTTACCTTTCATTGATTTATAATTGTTTTCATCATCTGTTTTTTTACTTCAGTAAAGTAAATAAGCCTTATTTAAGATTTGGTACATGTTGGATGGACTAAGCTTTCCCCACTCTTGCAAGTTCCCTTAACCCTTCAGATTCTTCTCGTGGGACCAAGATCTCACTTTCCTCCAGAGGGACAATCCAAGCTTTTTATTAGTTGATCTGCCCCTGACATCAGAGTCCATTTGAGCACGAGTTGGCATATAATTTAGGCATGAAACTATGACTACATAAAGAAAAGGTGATTTTATGACTCAGGGATGGCCATGATATGCCTTGCACTTCAGAGAAAATGGGTTAAAATGATTTTTTTTTCTTCAAAACTGCACAGCCAGTTCTTTCAGCATATAAT
>NW_017190708.1:0-11146 GCF_001704415.2 Capra hircus | reverse complement strand
TAGCTGGAGAGGAGGGACACTTTCCCTGCGTGTCGGGAAGAATTCCCGACGTTCCCGTCGCATCTCAAGAGGAGCCCTTTCCACAGTAAAGGCGAGAGGAACTCCAGGTTCGTGCCACCATTCCCAGAGTCCCCCAGATGTCTCCGTCCATTCCAGGGAAACCTGTTTTCCCAGCACTGCCTCAACTTTCAAGCCGAGGGTCGACTCACACTACAGTGGCACGTTGGACAGCCCTGTGGGAAAGCCTCGTGGGTGGGAAAGCCTCGAGGGAAAGCCACAGATCCCTTGATCCACGCTAAAGGAAGCGTGACACTGCTGCTACAGCTCGGGAGGAAAGCGCACGTGCATGCCCCCACTCGAGACGAGGACTGACTCCCCTGGGAGACTCCACTAGTACCCCAAGATCCATGTCAGCACTGGAGAGGAATCCTCAGGTTCCGGCACCGACTCCACACAAGGTCTTAGGCCCCGGCATCGACGGGAGAGGAATCCCGAGAGGCCCCAGGGCAACTTTCATGGGGACTGGCCTTTCCTGAGGCCACCAGAGCGGGTCCCTGAGGTCCCCGTCGTAGTCGAGAGCACCTGCCGCAACTCGAGAAAATCCAGGAGGTTCTCCCTTCCAGGAGAGATGAGGCCCCTTTCCGCTGAGACATCTCAAGGCTAATCACGCCTCACCACTGGAACTTCCAAAGGGTCCTTCACACCCTTGCTGCAACTCAAGAAGTTCCCCGACATACCCGTCTCCACTCGAGAGGAAGCACGAGGTCCCGCCCACATCCAGAGGAGCCCCGTTTCCGCCTCCTAGCTCGAGAGAAGGGATCCTTTCCCTGCGTGTACGGGAAAGAATTTCCGGCGTTCCCGTCGCATCTCAAGAGGAGGCGCTCTCCACAGGAAAGTCGAGAGGAACTCCAGGGTCGTGCCACCATACCCAAAGTCCCCCTGATGTCTCAGTCCTTTCCAGGGAAACCTGTTTTCCATGCTTTCCCTGCACTGCCACGGCATTCAAGCTGAGGATCGACTCACACCACGGTGGCACGTGGAACAACCCTGTGGGAAAGCCTCATGGGAAGGCCTCGTGGGAAAGCCTACAGGGAAAGCCACAGATCCCTTGATCCACACGAAGGGAAGCGTGACGCTGCTGCTACAGCTCGGGAGGAAAGCGCACGTGCATGCCCCCACTTGAGACGAGGACTGACTCCCCTGGGGAGACTCCAGAAGTATCCCAAGATCCATGTCAGCACTGGAGAGGAACCCTCAGATTCCGGCACCGACTCCACACAAGGTCTTAGGCCCCAATCGACGGGAGAGGAATCTCGAGAGGCCCCGAGCAACTCGCATGGGGACTGGCCTTTCCTGAGGCCACCAGAGCGGGTCCCTGAGGTCCCCGTCATAAGTCGAGAGCACCTGCCGCAGCTCGAGAAAATCCAGGAGGTTCTCCCTCCAGGCGAGATGAGGCCCATTTCCGCTGAGGCGTCTCTAGGCTAATCACACCTAACCTCTGGAAATTCCAAAGGGTCCTTCACACCCTTGCTGCAACTCAAGAAGTTCCCCGACATACCCGTCTCCACTCGAGAGGAAGCACGAGAGTCCCGCCCACATCCAGAGAAGCCCCGTTTCCGCCTCCTAGCTCGAGAGGAGGGATCATTTCACAGCGTGTTCGGGCAAGAATTCCCGGCGTTCCCGTCACATCTCAAGAAGAGGCGCTTTCGGCAGGAAAGGCGAGAGGAACTCCAGGGTCGTGCCACCATTCCCAGAGTTCCCCAGATGTCTCAGTCCATTCCAGGGAAACCTGTTTTCCCTGCACTGCCTCGACTTTCAAGCTGATTATCGACTCACACCATGGTGGCACGTGGGACAGCCCTGTGGGAAAGCCTCGTGGAAAAACCTCGTGGGAAAGCCTCGAGGGAAAGCCACATATCCCTTGATCTACGCGAAGGGAAGCATGACACCCCTGCTACAGCTCGGGAGGAAACGCACGTGCATGCCCCCACACGAGACGAGGACTGACTCCCCCTGGGGAGACTCCAGAAGTGCCCCAAGATCCATGTCAGCACAGAACAGGAATCCTCAAGTTCCGGCACCAATTCCACAGAAGGTTTAGGCCCTGGCACCGACGGGAGAGAAATCCCGAGAGGCCCCCGAGCAACTCGCATGGGGAGTGGCCTTATCCTGAGGCCACCAGAGCGGGTCCCTGAGGTCCCCGTCGTAAGTCGAGAGCACCTGCTGCCAACTCGAGAAATTCCAGGAGGTTCTCCCCTCCAGGCGAGATGAGGCCCATTTCCGCTGAGGCGTCTCGAGGCTAATCACACCAAACCTCTGGAACTTCCAAAGGGTCCTTCACACCCCTTGCTGCAACTCAAGAAGTTCCCTCGACATACCCGTCTCCACTCGAGAGGAAGCACGAGAGTCCCTCCCACATTCAGAGGAGCCTCGTTTTCGCCTCCTAGGTCGGAGAGGAGGGATCCTTTCCCTGCGTGGTCGGGCAAGAATTCCTGGCGTTCCCGTCGCATCTCAAGAAGAGGCGCTTTCCACAGGAAAGGCGAGAGGAACTCCAGGGTCGTGGCCACCATTCCCAGAGTCTCCCAGATGTCTCGGTCCATTCCAGGGAAACCTGTTTTCCCTTCACTGCCTGGACTTTCAAAGCCGAGGATCGACTCACACCAAGGTGGCACGTGGGACAGCCCTGTGGGAAAGCCTCATGGGAAAGCCTCGTGGGAAGCCTCGAGGGAAAGCCACAGATCCCTTGTTCCACGCGAAGGGAAGCGTGACACTGCTGCTACAGCTCGGAGGAAATTGCACGTGCATGCCCCACTCGTAACGAGGACTGACTGCCCTGGGGAGACTCAAGAAGTATCCCAAGATCCATGTCAGCACTGGAGAGGACTCCTCAGCTTCTGGCACCGACTCCACACAAGGTCTTAGGCCCCAGCATCGACGGGAGAGGAATCCTGAGAGGCCCTGCGCAACTCGCATGGGGACTGGCCTTCCTGAGGCCCCCAGAGCGGGTCCCTGAGGTCCCCGTCGTAAGTCGAAGAGCACCTGCCGCAACTCGAGAAATCCAGGAGGTTCTCCCTCCAGGAGAGATGAGGCCCCTTTCTGCTGAGACATCTCAAGGCTAATCACGCCTAACCACTGGAACTTCCAAAGGGTCCTTCACACCCTTGCTGCAACTCAAGAAGTTCCCCGACATAGCCGTCTCACTCGAGAGGAAGCACGAGGTCCCGCCCACATCCAGAGGAGCCCCGTTTCCGCCTCCTAGCTCGAGAGAAGGGATCCTTTCCCTGCGTGTTCTGGATGAATTCCCGGCGTTCCCGTCGCATTCTCAAGAGGAGGCGCTCTCCACAGGAAAGGCGAGAGGAACTCCAGGGTCGTGCCACCATTCCCAGAGTCCCGCAGAGGCTCACTCCATTCCAGGGAAACCTGTTTTCCCTGCACTGCCTCAACTTTCATCGCCGAGGATCGACTCACATCACGTGGCACCTGGGACAGCCCTGTGGGAAAGTCTCGTGGGAAAGCCTCGTGGGAAAGCCTCGACGAAAGCCTCAGATCCCTTGATCCACGCGAAGGGAATCATGACGCCGCTGCTACAGCTCGGGAGGAAACCGCACGTGCCTGCCACTCGTAACGAGGACTGACTACCCATGGGGAGACTCCAGAAGAATCCCAAGATCCATGTCAGCACTGGAGAGGAATCCTCAGGTTCCGGCACGGATCCACACAAGGTCTTAGGCCCCGCATCGACGGAGAGGAATCCCGAGAGGCCAATAAGCAACTCGCACGGAGAGTGGCCTTTCCTGAGGCCACAGATACGGTCCCTGTGGTCCCCGTCGTAAATCGAGAGCACTACCGCAACTCGAGAAAATCCTGTAGATTCTCCCCTCCAGGCTAGATGAGGCCCATTTCCGCTGAGGCGACTCGAGGCTAATCACATCTAACCTTTGGAACTTCCATAGGGTCCTTCACACCCTTGCTTGCAACTCAAGAAGTTCCCCGACATACCTTGTCCACTCGAGAGGAAGCGCGAGCGTCCCTTGCACATCCAGAGGAGGCCCTTTTTCCTCCTTGTAGCTCGAGATGAGGGATCCTTTCCCTGCGTGGTCGGGAAAGAATTCCCGGCATTCCCGTCGCATCTCAAAGAGGAAGCGCTCTCCACAGGAAAGGCGAGAGGAACTCCAGGGTCGTGCCACCAAATCCAAGAGTCCCCCAGAGGACTGAGTCCATTCCAAAGGAAACTCTTTTACCTGCACTGGCCTTGACTGTCACGCCGAGGATCGACTCACACCACGGTGGCACGTGGGACAGCCCTGTGTGTTAGCCTCGTGGGAAAGCCTCATGGGAAATCCTACAGGGAAAGCCACACATCCCTTGATCCACCCGTCGGGTAGCATGACACTGCTGCCACCTTTAGGGAGGAAAGCCCACGTGCATTTCCCCACTCGAGACGAGGACTGACTCCCCTGGGAGAGTCCAGAAGTACCCCAAAAATCCACGTCAGCACTGGAGAGGAATCCTCAGTTTCCGGTCCCAACTCAACACAAGGTCTTCGACTCGGGAAATGCAAGCATTTAAAAGATCTCTCCTTTGGAGCCTCGAGGGGGGCTCGGGGCTTCTCTGGATGTGGGCGGGACCCTCGTGCTTCCTTTGAGTGTAGACGGGTGTGTCGGGAAAGCTCTTGAGTTGCAGCAAGTGTGTGAAGGAACCATTGGAAGTTCCAGAGGTTAGGTGTGCTTAGCCTCTAGATGCGTCAGTGGAAATAGGCCTCATTTTGCTGTAGGGGAGAACCTCCTGGATTTTTCTCGAGTTACGGCAGGTGCTCTCGAATTACGACGGGGACCTCAGGGACCCGGTCTCGTGGCCTCAGGAAAGGCCAGTCCCCATGCAAGTTGCCAGGGGGACTCTCGGGATTCCTCTTGGGTCGATGCCGGGGCCTAAGACCTTGTGTGGAGTCGAGGCCGGATCCTGAGGATTTCCTCTCCAGTGCTGACATGGTTCTTGGGGTACTTCTGGAGTCTCCCCAGGGAAGTCAGTCCTCGTCTCGAGTGTGGCATGCACGTGCGCTTTCCTCCCGAGCTGTAGCAGCAGTGTCACGCTTCCTAACGCGTGGTCAAGGGATCTGTAGCTTTCACTCAAGTCTTTCCTTCAAGGCTTTCCCAAGAGTCTTTCCCACAGGGGCTGTCCCACCTGCCACCAGGGGTGTGAGTCGATCCTCGGCTTGAAAGTCGAGGCAGTGCAGGGAAAACATGTTCCTCTGGAATGGACTGAGACATCTGGGGGACTCTTGGAATGGTGGTACGACCCTGGAGTTCCGCTCGCCTTTCCTGTGGAGAGCGCCTCCTCTTGAGATGGGACGGGAACGCCGGGAATTCTTTCCCCGACCAAGCAGGGAAAGGATCCGTCATCTCGAGGTCCGAGGCATAAACGGGGCTCCTCTGGATGTGGGCGGGACCCTCGTGCTTTCCTCTGGAGTGGAGACGGTATGTCGGGGAACTTCTTGAGTTTCAGCAAGGTTGTTAAGGAACCTTTGGAATTTCCAGAGTTTAGGTGTGATTAGCCTCGAGAGCCTCAGCGGAAATTGGCCTCATCTTGCCTGGTGGGGAGAACCTCCTGGATTTTTCTCGAATTGTGGGCAGGTGTTCTCAACGTTCGCTGGGACCTCAGGGACCCGCTCTGGTGGCGTCAGGAAAGGCCAGTTCCCATCCGAGTGGCTACGGGGCCTCTCGGGATTCCTCTCCCGTCGATGGTGGGGCCTAAGACCTTTGTGTGAAGTCGAGGCCGGTACCTGAGGATTCCTCTCCCGTGCTGACATGGTTCTTGGGGTACTTCTTGAGTCTCCCCAGGGGTGTCAGTCCTCTTCTCAGCGGGATCATGCAAGAACGCTTACTCCCCGAGCTGCAGTAGCAGTGTCACTCTGCCCGTCGCGTGGATCAAGAGATCTGTGTCTTTCCCTCGAGGTATTTCCCACGGGGCTTTCCCTCGAGGCTTTCCCACGAGGCTTTCCCCACATCGCTGTCCCACGTGCCACCGTGGTGCCAGTCGATCCTCGGCGTGAAAAATCAAGGCAGTGCAGGGAAAACAGGTTCCTCTGGAATGGACTGAGACATCTGGGGGACTCTTGAATTGGTGGCACGACCCTGGAATTCCTCTCGCCTTTCCTGTGGAGAGCGCCTCTTCTTGAGATTCGGTGGGAACGCCGGGAATTCTTTCCCGACCAAGCAGGGAAAGTGCCGTGGTCCAGCCCCGGTGGATCCAGGGTGATTCGAAGGTGGGGACGTAGTCGTCGTCTTTGGAAATATACATATTTAATCCCAGATATAAAGAGATTAGAAATGGATAGTGTAGTAGGAAGATTATTGGAGAAAAAGAGGCTGAATAACTTGGATTACGTGGAATAACATCCATCCTCCAGTAGAGAATTCAGCCAGAAAAACGGGAGGCAAAAAAGAAGCGACATGGGGGAATCAGTCTTTCCGGAAACTGATCTGATTTCTTTATTTTTGGTTTTGCTTGTATACCTCTTGTTACACATAGGGATGAATACAGAGTCACGCAGGAGTCGGCATCCTGACCTTTATCAAAATCAGGTGCTTCACATAAATGTATAAAAAAAAAGGTCTTAGGGATCTTACATCATCTTCTGGCCATGAATGAGACCTGCTGACCATTTTATGATCCTTTCTTTCTGATAACCAAATAAACTTATTTCTTCCAAGGGTGTTTTTTCTTAAACCAGGCACCACCCTCCAAATAAAGTTACATTCCTATAGGGTGAGGGTGTAGTGAGTTACAATCAAGAAAGGAATTTATTTAACCCAAGGTTAACATGATTAGTCTTAAAGGTGAATTCTTATTTCTCCTATATGCTTAAAGGTTAATACTTATTTCTCCTATATACTAGTTATATTCATTATAAGGGTAGGGAACATGGAGATTTATCAGCAAACATCAGCCTAACAAATTAAAATCCTTTCATCAATTCTCCCCTTAAGATCTATTTAGTCTTAAGATATGATAAAGTTACATTCTTACATAGAAAGGACACAGTGATATATAACAAAGTACAGTGATCTATTACAAAAAGTGGAAAATCCATTAACTCAAAAAAGTCTAGTATTGCTAACATCAAAAACTGCTATATTTCCTTTGCTATATTCCAAATACATTGATTAATATATTCCCAAGTGCCTAAGGATATGGAGGCCTGGTGGCAATCATTGACTCAACAAGAAGAAAAAGTCCTATGCTAATTAAGACTCTCAAAATACTCCAAAACTCTCTGTGCTGTTTACAGTTGAGAGGTAGTAAACAATCTTGTGCCCTAGTGGCAGCAGTATGGATAATCCTGTCACACAAGCTGGTCTGTCAGCAGAGAGGTTTGACCTAAAATATCCTTGTCCCACCCAGAGCAGGGAATTAGCAGCAATTTTTGACACAACAAAATGAAGAACCCTTCACCAATATAATTCCTAACCAACTATACTAATAATTTCTAACTCCCCAAAATAATTTGCCTTTAGTAAGTCTAAAACATCTCATGCCTCTCAGGTTGGGAGGCTGTAAACAATCACATGTGGCCGGACAAACCTATAAAGGTGGGCTAGATAACCTTCAGAGGAGTCGGCAAGCTGAAACACTCTTGTCATGCCCAAGAATATTTATTGCCTTGAAGCTGCACGTTTACTTCTTCTCCGAGAGAAACAGTTATGGGGGAGAGCCCCCGTAAAGTCAGAAGTGTAGGTGAGAGCATAAAACAGACTCTGGTTTTGGGGTTCGATGCTCGGGAACAGGGGGTTACCTGAGGCTTGATCACGCCTTTGGCATGCCAAGCCTCCTTCCTCATGACCTTTGCCATAGGCGGAATTTCCTCACGCTGGCCCCGGAAGGAAAGGATCCCTCATCTCGAGCGACGAGGCGGAAACGCGCCTCCTGTGGATGTGGGGGGGACCATCTTGCTTATTCTCGAGTGGAGACGGGTATGTCGGGGAACTTATTGAGTTGCAGCAAGGGTGTAAAGTACCTTTTGGAAGTTCCAGAGGTTAGGTGTGATTAGCCTCGAGACACCTCAGTGGAAATGGGCCTCATCTCGCCTGGAGGGGAGAACCTCCTGGATTTTCTCGAGTTGCGGCAGGTGCTCTCGACTTACGACGGGGACCTCAGGGGCCAGCTCTGGTGGCCTCAGGAAAGGCCAGTCCCCATTCAAGTTTCTAGGGGGCCTCTCAGGATTCCTCTCCTGTCGATGCCGGGGCCTAAGACCTTGTGTGAAGTCGGGGCTGGAACCTGAAGATTCCTCTCCAGTGCTGACATGGATCTTGTGGTACTTCTGGAGTCTCCCCAGGGGAGTCAGTCCTCGTCTCGAGTGGGGGCATGCACGTGCGCTTTCCTCCCGAGCGTAGCAGCAGTGTCACGCTTCCCGTCGCGTGGATCAAGGGATCTGTGGCTTTCCCTCTAGGCTTTCCCATGAGGCTTTCCCACAGGGCTGTCCCACATGCCACCTTGGTGTGAGACGATCCTCGCGTGAAAGTCGTGGCAGTGCAGGGAAAACAGGTTCCTCTGGAATGGACTGAGACATCTGGGGAACTCTTGGAATGGTGGCACGACCCTGGAGTTCCTCTGGCCTTTCCTGTGGAGAGCACTTCCTCTTGAGATGCGACGGGAACGCCAGGAATTCTTTCCCGACCACGCCAGGGAAAGGATCCCTCCTCTCTAGATACGAGGCGGAAACGGGGCTCCTCTGGATGTGGGCGGGACCCTCGTGCTTCATCTCGAGTGGAGACGGGTATGTCGGTGATCTTCTTGACTTGCAGCAGGGGTGTCAAAGACCCTTTGGAAGTTCCAGAGGTTAGGTGTGATTAGCCTCGAGATGCCTCAGGGGAAATGGGCCTCATCTCGCCTGGAGGGGAGAACCTCCTGGATTATCTTGAGTTGGAGCAGGTGCTCTCGTCTTAGGATGGGACCTCAGGGACCCGCTCCTGTGGCCTCAGAAAAGGCCAGTGCCCATGGGAGTTGCTAGGGGGCCTCTCAGGATTCCTCTCACGTCGATGCCGGGGCCTAAGACCTTGTGTGGAGAGCCCGAGCGGAGGGCGACGCGGAGCGTTTCGGTTCTCAGTGCCTGGGGCACCGGTGTGTGGTGTGAGGCTGCGGCGGAGCCTCTACACTGAAGGTGCGAGAGGTTGGCAGCTTCGATTGAAGCACATCGAGCGGCGACAGGCAGTGAAAGTCATGAGCGACAGCGGCCGAGGAGAACTACGGCGAGGGGGAATCCCGTTCTGCTTCCAGAAGCGGAAGTGCTCATGGATCTGGGAAAATCTGCAAGTCATACCCCTGCAAGGTCTCGCTCCAAGGAAGATTCCAGGCGTTCCAGATCAAAGTCCAGGTCCAGATCGGAATCTAGGTCTAGATCCAGAAGAAGTTCTCGGAGGCATTATACAAGGTCACGATCTCGGTCCCGGTCCCATAGAAGATCTCGTAGCAGATCTTACAGCAGAGATTATCGAAGACGGCATAGCCACAGTCATTCTCCCATGTCTACTCGCTGGCGTCATGTTGGGAATCGGGCAAATCCTGATCCTAACTGTTGTCTTGGAGTATTTGGATTGAGCTTGTATACTACAGAAAGAGATCTAAGAGAAATGTTCTCTAAATATGGCCCAATTGCTGATGTATCTATTGTATATGACCAGCAGTCTAGACGTTCAAGAGGATTTGCCTTTGTATACTTTGAAAATGTAGATGATGCCAAGGAAGCAAAAGAGCGTGCCAATGGAATGGAGCTTGATGGATGTAGGATCAGAGTTGACTTCTCCATAACGAAAAGACCACATACTCCAACAGCAGGAATTTACATGGGGAGACCTACCTATGGCAGCTCACGCCGTCGAGATTACTATGACAGAGGATATGATCGAGGCTATGATGATCGGGACTATTACAGCAGATCGTACAGAGGAGGAGGAGGAGGAGGAGGAGGAGGATGGAGAGCTGCTCAAGACAGGGATCAGAAATACAGAAGACGGTCACCTTCTCCCTACTATAGTCGTGGAGGATACAGATCACGTTCCAGATCTCGATCATACTCACCTCGTCGCTATTAAAGCATGAAGATGAAGACTTTCTGAAACCTGCCCTAGAGTTGGGATATTGTTTGTGGACAATATTTTTTATTGTCTCCTGTTTAAAAAGTGAACAGTGCCTGGTGAAGTTAGGTGACTTTTACACCTTTTATGATGACTACTTTTGGTGGAGTTGAAATGCTGTTTTCATTCTGCATTTGTGTAGTTCGGTGCTTTGTTCAAAGTTAAGTGTTTTCAGAAAAGTATGTTTTACATGTATTTTTTTACAGTCTAAAATTTTGACTGCTGAGAAGTTTCTATTGTACAGAACTTCATTTAAATGGTTTTTCTACTGAATACAGGGTATTCTGAAGATTGAAGCCTGTGTGTAAAATGCTACCAAATGGCAAAAAGCAACAATAACGTTTGGTTTTTACTTTTCTTTCTAACATATCAATGCTTAGGAGAACTGTTCTGATTAGATTGTCAGTAGTAAATTAAAAAAAAAAAATGCCCGTTTCCTCGAGTCCATGAAACATACCATACTTAATATACCTGCAGTTAAGTGATAAAAATTACGCTCTGTAACTCTATACTGCTAGTGTTAAAAACTAAAGATCTTTCAATACAGCAAATGCTTAATCTTATATAAATGTGACTTTGACAGCCTTTATGTAATCTGTATTATACATAGCAGGGAATAAGATGAGTTGCACAATGTATGCCTTAAAAGGCTATTTTCTTAAAGCTGTTAGAAAGGGATAATGGTATTTCAATTAGTAATCAGCAAGTGAAAATAAATATTCCACCACAAAATGTACTCTTGTTCTTCTAGCTTTTAAGACTATATGGAAAAACTGGAGTGCTTCAGAGTTTTGAGAAAAAAGAAGAACACTACACCTGTGTGTTGTGGATGATCTGAAGACTTTGCCTGTTCGTTTTTAAATACTACTTTCAGGTTCTTTGCTTACCAAAGGAGGCCCAATTTCACTCAAAAGTTTTGAGAACTGTGTTTAAATAAATGCAAAGAAAAGAGTAAAAAAAAGAAAAAAAAAAGAAAAAAAAAAAAAGACCTTGTGAGGAGTTGGGGCAGGAACCTG
>NW_017190707.1:0-11146 GCF_001704415.2 Capra hircus | reverse complement strand
ACCCTGAGTTCCCCTCGCCTTTCCTGTGGAGAGCACCTCCTCTTGAGATGGGACGGGAACGCCCGGGAATTCTTTCTCGACGCAGGAGGGAAAGGATCACTCCCTCTCGAGCTAGAAGGGGAAACGGGGCTCCTCTGGATGTGGGCGCGGACTCTCTTTATTCCTCTAGAGTGGAGACGTGTATGTCGAGGAACTTCTTGATTTGCAGTAAAGGTGTGAAAGACCCTTTGGAAGTTCCAGAGGATAGGTGTGATTAGCCAGAGTCGCCTCTGCGGAAATGGGCCTCATCTCGCCTAGAGGGAGAACCTCCTGGATTTACTCGAGTTGAAGCAGGTGCGCTCTACTTTATGACGGGGACTCAGGGACCCGCTCTGGTGGCCTCAGGAAAGGCCAGTCCCCATGCGAGTTGCTCAGGGGCCTCTCGGGATTCCTCTCCCATCGATGCCGGATCCCAATACCTTGTGTGGAGTTGGTGCCGGAGCCTGAGGATTCCTCTCCAGTGGTGACATGGATCTTGGGGTAGGTCTGGAGTCTCCCCAGGGGAGTCAGTCATCGTCTCGAGAGGGAGCATGCACGTGCGCTTTCCTCCCGAGCTGTAACAGCAGGGTCACGCTTCCCTTCGCGTGGATCAAGGGATGTGTGGCTTTCCTTCGAGGCTTTCCCACGAGGCTTACCCACAGGGCTGTCCCACGTGCCACCGCTGTGAGTCGATCCTTGGCTGAAAGTCGAGCAGTGCAGGGAAAACAGGTTTCCCTGGAATGGACTGAGACATCTGGGGGACTCAGGAATGGTGGCATGACCCTGGAGTTCCTCTCGCGTTTCCTGTGGAGAGCGCCTCCTCTTGAGATGCGACGGGAACGCCGGGAATTCTTTCCTGAAACACGCAGGGAAAGGATCCCTCCTCTCGAGCTAGAGGCGGAAAACGGGGCCCTCTGGATGTGGGCTGGACTCTCGTGCTTCCTCTCGAGCGGAGACGGGTATGTCGGGGAACTTGTTGAGTGCAGCAAAGGGTGTGAAGGACCCTTGGGAAGTTCAGAGGTTAGGTGTGATTAGCCTCGGGCGCCTCAGCGGAAAGGGCCTCATCTCGCCTGGAGGGAAGAAACTCCTGGATTTTCTCGAGTTGCGGCAGGTGCTCTCGACTTTCGACGGGGACCTCAGGGACCTGCTCTGGTGGACTCAGGAAAGGCAGTCCCCATGCGATTTGCTCGGGGGCCTCTCGGGATTCCTCTCCCCGTCGATGCTGGGGCCTAAGACCTTGTGTGGAGTCGGTGCCGGAACCTGAGGATTCCTCTCCAGTGCTGACATGCAACTTGGGGTACTTCTGGAGTCTCTTCAGGGGCGTCAGTCCTCCTCTCGAGTGGGGGCATGCACGTTCGCTTTCCTCCCGAGCTGTATCAGCAGTTTCACGGTTCCCTTCGAGTGGATCAAGGGATCTGTGGCTTTTCGCTCGAGGCTTTCCCACGAGGCTTTCCCACGAGGCTTTCCCACAGGGCTGTGCCACGTGCCACCGTGGTGTGAGTCGATCCTCAGCTTCAAAGGCGAGGCAGTGCAGGGAAAACAGGTTTCCCTGGAATGGACTGAGACATCTGGGGGACTCAGGGAATGGTGGCACGACCCTGGAGTTCCTCTCGCCTTTCCTGTGGAGAGCGCCTCCTCTTGAGATGCGACGGGAACGCCGCGGAATTCTTTCCCGAATACGCAGGGAGAGGATCCCTCCTCTCGAGCTAGGAGGCGGAAAACAGGGTTCCTTTGGATGTAGGCGGAACTCTCCTGCTTCGTCTCGAGTGGAGACGGGTATGTTGGGGAACTTCTTGAGTTGCAGCAAGGGTTTGATGCACCCTTGGAAGTTCCCAGAGGATACATGGATTTGGCTCGACACGCTTCAGCGGAAATAGGCGTCATCTCGCCTGGAGGGGAGAACCTCCTGGATTTCTCAGGTTGCCGAAGGTGCTCTCGACTTACGACGGGGACCTCAGCGACCCGCTCTGGTGGCCTCAGGAAAGGTTAGGCCCCATGCGAGTTGCTCAGGGGCCTCTCGGGATTCCTCTCCCGTAAATGTCGGTACCTAAGACCTTGTGTGGAGTCGGTGCCGGAACCTGAGGATTCCTCTCCAGTGCTGACATGGACCTTGGGGTACTTCTGGGGTCTCCCCAGGGAAGTCAGTCCTCGTCTCTTTGGGGGCATGCACCTGCGCTTTCCTCCCAAGCTGTAGCAGCAGTGTCACGCTTCCCTTCTCGAGGATCAAGGGATCTGTGGCTTTCCTTCGAGGCTTTCCCACCAGGCTTTCCAACGAGGCTTTCCCACAGGGCTGTTCCACGTGGCACCGTTTAGTGAGTCGATCCTCGGCTTGAAAGTTGAGGTAGGACAGGGAAAACAGGTTTCCCTGGAATGGACTGAGATTTCTGGGGGACTGTATTAACGGTGGCACGACCCTGGAGTTCCTCTCGCCTCTCCTGTGGAGAGCGCCTCCTCTTCAGAAGCGACGGGAACCCCCGGGACTTCGTGACTGACCACGCAGGGAAAGGATCCCTCCTCTCGAGCTATGAGGCGGAAACGGGGCTCCTCTGGATGTGGGCGGGACTCTCGTGCTTATTCTCAAGTGAAGACGGGTATGTCGGGTAACTTCTTGAGTTGCAGCAAGGCTGTGAAGGACCCTTTGGAAGTTCCAGAGATTAGGGGTGATTAGCTTCCAGTCGCCTCAGCGGAAATGGGGCCTCATCTCGCCTGGAGGGGACTACCTCCTGGATTTTCTCGAGATAGGGCAGTTGCTGTCGACTTACGACGGTGACCTCAACGACCCGCTCTGGGGGCCTCAGAAAAGGCCACTCCCCATGCGAATTGCTCGGGGCCTCTCGGGATTCCTCTCCCGTCGATGCCGGGGCCTAAGACCTTGTGTGGAGTCAGTGCCGGAACATGAGGTTTCCTCTGCAGTGCTGACATGGATCTTGGGGTACTTCTGGAGTCTCCCCAGGGGAGTCAGTCCTCCTCTCGAGTGGGGGCATGCACGTGCGCTTTCCTCCCGAGCTGTAGCAGCAGTGTCACGCTTCCCTACGCGTGGATCAAGGGATCTGTGGCTTTCCCTCGAGGCTTTCCCACGAGGCTTTCCCACGAGGCTTTCCCACAGGGCTGTCCAACCTGCCATCGCGGTGTGAGTCGATCCTCGGCTTGAAAGTGGAGGCAGTGCAGGGAAAACAGGTTTCCTTGGAATGGACTGAGACATCTGGGGGACTCTGGGAATGGGGGCCTGATACTGGAGTTCCTCTCGCCTTTACTGTGGAGAGCGCCTCCTCTTGAGATGAGACGGGAACGCTAGGAATTCTTTCAGGACCACGCAGGGAAAGGATACCTCCTCTCGAGGTAGCAGGCGGAAAGGGGGCCACTCTGGATACGGGTGGGACGCTCGGGTTCCTCTTGAGTGGAGACGGGTATGTCGGGGAACTTCTTGAGTTGCAGCAAGGGTGTGAAGGACCCTTTGGAAGTTCCAGAGTTTAAGTCTGATTACCCCCTAGTTGTCTCAGCCGAAATGGGCCTCATCTCGCCTGGAGGGGAGAACCTCCTGGATTTTCTCGAGTTGCGGCAGGTGCTCTCGACTTACGACGAGGGCCTCAGGGACCCGCTCTGGTGGCCTCAGGAAAGGCCAGTCCCCATGCGAGTTTCTCCCGGGCCTCTCGGGATTCCTCTCCCGTCGATGCTGGGGCCTAAGACCTTGTGTGGAGTCAGTGCCGGAACCTGAGGATTCCTCTCCAGTGCCGACATGGATCTTGTGGTACTTCTGGAGTCTCCCCAGGGGAGTCAGTCCTTGTCTCGAGAGGGGGCATGCACGTGCGATTTCCTCCCGAGCTGTTGCAGCAGTGTCATGCTTCCCTTTTCGTGGATCAAGGGATCTGTGGCTTTCCCTCTAGACTTTCCCATGACGCTTTCCCACGAGGCTTCCCACAGGGCTTTCCCACGTACCACTGTGGTGTGAGTCGATCCTTGGCTTTAAAGTCGAGGCAGTGAAGGGAAAACAGATTTCCCTGGAATGGACTCATACATCTGGGGGACTCAGGGAATGTTGCACGACCCTGGAGTTCCTCTCGCCTTTCCTGTGGAGAGCGACTCCTCTTGAGATGCAACGGGAACGTCGGGAATTCTTTCCCGACCACGCAGGGAAAGGATCCCTCCTCTCGAGCATGGGGCGGAAACAGTACTCCTCTGGATGTGGGTGGGACTCTCGTGTTTCCAATCGAGTGGAGACGGGTATGTCGGGGAACTTCTTGAGTTGCAGCAAGGGTGTGAAGGACCCTTTGGAAGTTCCAATTGTTAGATGTGATTAGCCTCGAGACGCCTCAGCGGAAATGGGCCTCAACTCGCCTGAGGGGAGAACCTCCTGGATTTTCTCGAGTTGCGGCAGGTGCTCTCGAGTTACGACCGGGACCTCAGGGACCCGCTCTGGTGGCCTCAGGAACGGCCAGTCCCCATGCGAGTTCCTCGCGGGCCTCTCGGGATTCCTCTCCCGTCGATGCCGGTGCCTAAGATCTTGTGTGGAGTGGGTGCCGGAACCTCAGGATTCCTCTCCAGTGCTGACATGGATTTCGGGGTACTTCTGGAGTCTCCCCAGCGGAGTCAGTCCTCGTCTCGAGTGGGGCATGCACGTGTGCTTTCCTCCGAGCTGTAGCAGCAGTGTCACGCTTCCCTTCGCGTGGATCAAGGGATCTGTGGCTTTCCCTCGAGGCTTTCCCACGAGGCTTTCACACGAGGCATTCCCAAGAGGCTTTCCAACAGGGCTGTCCTACATGGCACTGTGGTGTTAGTCGATCCTTTGGCTTGAAAGTCGTGGATGTGCAGGGAAAACAGGTTTCCATGGAATGGACTGATACATCTGGGCGACTCAGGGAATGGTGGCACGACCCTGGAGTTCCTCTAACCTTTCTAGTGGAGAGTGCCTCCTCTTGAGATGCGACGGGATCGCCTGGAATTCTTTCCCGAGCACGCAGGGAAAGGATCCCTCCTCTCGAGCTAGGAGGCGGCAATGGGGCTCCTCTGGATGTGGGCGGGACTCTCGTGCTTCCTCTCGAGGGGAGACGGGTATGTCGGGGAACTTCTTGAGTTGCAGCAAGGGTGTGAAGGACCCTTTGGAAGTTCCAGAGGTTAGTTGTGATTAGCCTGGAGACGCCTCAGCGGAAAATGGGCCTCATCTGGCCTGGAGAGGAGAACCTCCTGGATTTTCTCGAGTTGCGGCAGGTGCTCTCGACTTTCCACGGGGACCTCAAGAGACCCGCTCTGGTGGCCTCAGGAAAGGCCAGTCCCCATGCAAGTTGCTCAGGGGCCTCTCGGGATTCCTCTCCGGTCGATGCCGGGGCATAAGACCCTGTGTGGAGTCGGTGCCGGAACCTGAGGATTGCTCTCCCAGTGCTGATATCGATATTGGGGTACTTCTGGAGTCTCCCCAGGGGAGTCAGTCCTCGTCTCGAGTGGGGGCATGCACCTGCTCTTTCCTCCCGAGCTGTAGCAGCAGTGTCACGCTTCCCGTCGCGTGGATCATGGGATTCAGCGACTTTCCCCTCGAGGCTTTCCCATGAGGCTTTCCCAAGAGGCTTACCCACAGGGCTGTTCCACGTGCCACCGTGTGTGAGTCGATCCTCGGCTTGAAAGTCGAGGCAGTGCAGGGAAAACAGCTTACCCTGGCATGGACTGAGACATTTGCGGGACACTGGGAATGGTCGCACCTACCCTGGAGTTCCCTCTCGCCTTTCCTGTGCGAGTGCCTCCTCTTTTAGATGCGTCGGGAACGCCGGGAATTCTTTCCCGATCACGCAGGGAAAGGATCCCTCCTCTCCAGCTATGAGGCGGAATCGGGGGCTCCTCTGGATGTGGGCGGGACTCTGGTGCTTCCTCTCGAGTGGAGACGGGGTATGTCGGGGAACTTCTTGAGTTGCAGCAAGGGTGTGAAGGACCCTTTGGAAGTTCCAGGTGTTAGATGTGTTTAGCCTCGAGACGCCTCAGCGGAAATGGGCCTCATCTCGCCTGGAGGGGAGAACCTCCTGGATTTTGTCGAGTTTCGGCAGGTACTCTCGACCTACCGACGGGGACCTCAGGGACCCGCTCTGCTGGCCTCAGGAAAGGCCAGTCCCCATCCGAGTTGCTCGCGGGCCTCTCGGGATTCCTCTCCCGTCGATGCCGGGGGCCTAAGATCTTTTGTGGAGTGGGTGCCGGAACCTGAGGATTCCTCTCCAGTGCTGACATGGATCTTGGGTACTTCTGGAGTCTCCCCAGGGGAGTCAGTCCTCGTGTCGAGTGGGGGCATGCACCGTGCGCTTTCCTCCCGAGCTGTAACAGCAGTGACGCGCTTCCCTTCGCGTGGATCAAGGGATCTGTGGCTTTCCTCGAGGCTTTCCCACTAGGCTTTCCCACAGGGCTGTCCCACGTGCCACCATGGTGGTGAGTCGATCCTCGGCTTGAAAGTCCGAGGCAGTGCAGGGAAAACAGGTTTCCCTGGAATGGACTGAGACATCTGGGGGACTCGAATGGTGGCAGGACCCTGGAGTCCTCTGCCTTTCCTGTGGAGAGGCACCTCCTTTTGAGATGCGACGGAAACGCCTGGAATTCTTTCCCGACCACGCAGGGAAAGGAACCCTCCTCTCGAGCTAGGAGGGGGGAAACGGGGTTCCTCTGGATGTGGGCGGGACTCTCGTGCTTCCTTCGAGTGGAGACGAGTATATCGGGGAACTTCTTGATTTGCAGCAAGGGTGTGAAGGACCCTTTGGAAGTTCCAGGTGTTAGATGTGTTTAGCCTCGGAGACACCTCAGCGGAAATGGGCCTCATCTCGCCTGGAGGGGAGAACCTCCTGGATTTTCTCGATTTATGGCAGGTGCTCTCGACTTACGATGGGGACCTCAGGGACCCGCTCTGGTGGCTCAGGAAAGGCCAGTCCCCATGGCGAGTTGCTCGGGGGGCCTCTCGGGATTCCTCTCTCCGTCGATGCTGGGGGCCTAAGACCTTGTGTGGAGTCGGTGGCCGGAACTTGAGCATTCCTCTCCAGTGGCTGACATGGATTTTGGGGTACTTCTGGAGTCTCTCCAGTGGAGTCAGTCCTCGTCTTGAGTGGGGCATGCACATGCGCTTTCCTCCCGAGCTGTAGCAGCGGTGTTACGCTTCCCTTCGCGTGGATCAAGGGATCTGTGGCTTTCCCTCGAGGCTTTCCAACGAGGCTTTCACACGAGGCGTTCCCACGAGGCTTTCCCAAAGGGCTGTCCTACATGCCACGTGGTGTTAGTCGATCCTCGGCTTGAAAGTCGAGGCTGTGCAGGGAAAACACGTTTCCCTGGAATGGACTGAGACATCTGGGGGACTCTGG
This sequence comes from Capra hircus, assembly GCF_001704415.2. Classification (NCBI taxonomy): domain Eukaryota; kingdom Metazoa; phylum Chordata; class Mammalia; order Artiodactyla; family Bovidae; genus Capra; species Capra hircus. The sequence goes on along the minus strand of NW_017190707.1, from coordinate 3,809 downwards.
AATGGTGGCACGACCCTGGAGTTCCTCTCGCCTTTCCTGTGGAGAGCGCCTCCTCTTGAGATGCGACGGGAACGTCGGGAATTCTTTCCCGACCACGCAGGGAAAGGATCCCTCTCCCGAGCATGGGGGCGGAAACGGGACTCCTCTGGATATGGGCGGGACTCTCGTGTTTCAATCGAGTGGAGACGGGTATGTCGGGGAACTTCTTGAGTTGCAGCAAGGGTGTGAAGGACCCTTTGGAAGTTCCAATTGTTAGATGTGATTAGCCTCGAGACGCCTCAGCGGAAATGGGCCTCATCTCACCTGGAGGGGACAACTTCCTGGATTTTCTCGAGTTCGGCAGGTGCTCTCGACATAACGATGGGACCTCAGGGACCCGCTCTGGTGGCTTCAGGAAAGGCCAGTCAGCATGCAAGTTTCTCGGGGCCTCTCGGATTCCTCTCCTGTCCATGCCGGGTCCTAAGATCTTGTGTGGAGTCGGTGGCCGGAACCTGAGCATTCCTCTCCAGTGCTGACATGGATCTTGCTGTACTTCTGGAGTCTCCCCAGGGGAGTCAGTCCTCGTCTCGAGTGGGGGCATGCACGTGCGCTTTCCTCCCGATATGTAGCAGCAGTGTCACGCTTCTCTTCGCGTGGATCAAGGGATCTGTGGCTTTCGCTCAAAGCTTTCCCACGAGGCTTTCCCAAAGGGCTGTTCCACGTGCCACCGTTGTGTGAGACGATCCTCGCTTAAAAGTCGAGGCAGTGCAGGAAAACAGGTTTCCTGGAATGGACTGAGACATCTGGGGACTCAGGGAATGGTGGCACGACCCTGGAGTTCCTCTCGCCTTTCCTGTGGAGAGCGCCTCCTCTTGAGATGCGACGGGAACGCCGGGAATTCTTTCCCGACCACGCAGGGAAAGGATCCCTCCTCTCGAGCTAGGAGGCGGAAACCGAGCTCCTCTGGATGTGGGCAGGACTCTCGTGCTTCCTCTCGAGTGGAGACGGTATGTCAGGGAACTTCTTGAGTTGCAGCAAGGTTGTGAAGGACCCTTTGGAAGTTCCAGAGGTTAGGTGTGATTAGCCTCGAGACGCCTCAGCGGAAATGGGCCTCATCTCGCCTGGAGGGGAGAACCTCCTGGATTTTCTCGAGTTGCCGCAGGTGCTCTCGACTTACGACGGAGACCTCAGGGACCCACTCTGGTGACCTCAGGAAAGGCCAGTCCCCATGCGAGGTGCTAGGGGGCCTCTCAGGATTCCTCTCCCCATCGATGCCGGGGCCTAAGACCTTGTGTGAAGTCGGGACCGGAACCTGAGGATTCCTCTCCAGTGCTGACATGGATCTTGGCGTACTTCTGGAGTCTCCCAAGTGGCGTCAGTCCTCGGCTCGAGTGGGGTCATTCACGTGCGCTTTCCTCCCGAGTGGTAGCAGCAGTGTCACGCTTCCCTTCTCGTGGATCAAGGAATCTGTGGCTTTCCCTGGAGTCTTTCCCATGAGGCTTTCCCACAGGGCTATTCACTTGCCATCATGGTGTGAGTCGATCCTCGGCGTGAAAGTCGAACCAGTGCAGGGAAAACAGGAACCTCCTTCCCCACAGTAGGTGGTACACTGTCCCCTTGGGTGGGTATCTCCAGGGCACTCGCTCTGGTGGTTTGCCCGCGGAGGTGCGGGCCTCAGGCTCCACGTGAGAAAAGCCCCAAATGGCATTAGCTGCCAGTCCAGACGCTGGCCCTCAGGTCTCTGGCCGGAGCCTTGGGCTCCAGGCAACTCAAAGCCCTCGGTGTTGGCACTCTGTGACTGCTGTAGTGAAAGGACGCCAAGAGCCCACGGAGGAGTTGGGGAGGGGGCATGGGGGAAACGGAGGCGAGGACAGCGAGGGATCTAGGTGGAGGCGCTGGAGAGAGCGTCTGGTGTTCCGGAATGCCTCGGAGGAGCCAGCGGGGGACAGTCGAGGCCCAGGGACCTGTGGAATGTGAAAAGGGGGAAATCCCAGAGCAAGGCAGGCTGGGAAAGGGGCATTGGTGGCCAATTCAAAGGGACCTTGGGTCGTTTCCTGGGCGGTAAGCTCCCTTGGCACTGCTGAGGGCCCCTGATTGATCCACCGGGGTTGATCCCACCCCCCGCTGCGAGGAGGGCCACAAACCAAAGCCGCGAACTGCCCGCCCACCCCAACGGGGATCGTGGCGGTCCAGGGCACAGCTGTGCCGGGAAAAGCCCACTCGCTCCACGGGACTCCGTCCAGGGTCTCTGCTTGGAACGAGGCCAGGGGCAGCCCCCTCCATCTACCCACCCAAACCCTATTGACGTCAATGGTGGCGGAGACGCCTCCCGTTCTCCAGAGTCCTAAGCTGCTGGGTCCCCGCCCACTCGGCCAGCAGTCTGCAGCGTGCCGTGTGCCTCTCCCACCATGGCTTCGTCCGGCTCCTCCAGCACCTCAAGCGGTACGTTTGCCCTCGGTCCCTGTGGTCGGATCACATCTCAGGGGATTTGCGGGTGGCCTGGGCAAGGGCTCTCGGCCAATGTGTTGACCCCCCTCCCACCCGAGAACGGCGGGGACCCATCGGCCAGGCCCGGGTTCCGAGGCGTCAGGTGTGCCCAAAGTTGGAGGGCGTGGCATCGTTCGTTCATCTTGCTCCTTTGGCACACACATGGCTTCTCCGTTCTCTTTTCTGGGAAGCAGTGTTGTTTCAGGGTGTGTCCTGCAGGGGGGCGGGGGGCCGGGTTGCAGGGGGGTGGTGGAGCGGGTGCTGTGCTGGGATGAGGCCCCTTTATCCTCACATCTTCCTGTGGGAATGGGAGTCGGGGAGCTCTGTGGCCTTGCTGCCTTCAGTGGCTTCCTCTGCACAGGGCCTAGTGGCTTCTGCCTTTTGTCAGGCGTTACGGAGTTTGGGCTTCACTTTGGTGGCCTTGGCCTTTGCCTTGGCCTGGGCCTTGGCCTTGCCCTTGGCGGTGCCCTTGCCCTTGCCTTGGGTCTTGGGCTTGGCCTTGCCCTGCCCTTGAACTTGAACTTGACCTTGACCCTTGACCTTGACCTTGACTTGAACTTGAATTGGCCTTGACCTTGACCTTGAAACTTGACTTCACCTTGACTTGAACTTCAACTTGAACTTGAACTTGACTTGAACTTGACTTGAACTTGAACTTGAACTTGACCTTGAACTTGAACTTGAACTTGAACCCTTGAACTTGACTTGACCTTGAACTTCAACTTGAACTTGAACTTGACCTTTGACCTTGAACTTGAACTTCAACTTCTGAACTTTGAACTTCACCTTGACCTTGAACTTGAACTTGAACTTCATAACTTGAACTTGATCTTGAACTTGACTTGGAACTTTTGACCTTGAACTTCCTTGAATTGACCTTGAACTTGACAACTTGACCTTGACCTTGCAACTTGAACTTGTCCTTGAACCTTGACCAACAACGGGAGACCTCGGATTTCCTCAGAGCACCGGAGGTCCTGAAGCAGGGCCTGTATCTCCCCTTCCCTTTGTGATCATTGCAAAGACATTCCTAGCTGATAGCGGGTGTGCCCTGAAGAAGCAAGCAGTGGGAGTGTGTTGACACGACTGTGTGCCTTCCTGGCCTCATCTCCACAAGGGGCCTTTCCTCTCGAATAGGCCCCATGTCCCCTTGGGGAGGGTGTCATGCCTCTTTTCTCCTCACTGCCAAAGGGTGGAGCCAAGCTCGCTCTGTCAGAGGTACAAAAACAGCAATTGAATGGATTTTCAAGCTCTTGCTAGGCTGCACCCTTTCAGGGCCCACTTTACTGAAACAGGTGCTCTGTGGCCCTGTTGGATATGCAGGTTCACAAAACAGGGAGAGA
>NW_017190706.1:0-11146 GCF_001704415.2 Capra hircus | reverse complement strand
GGGAGAACCTCCTGATTTTCTCGAGTTGCGGCAGGTACTGTGGCCTTAAGACGGGGACCTCAGGGACCGCCCTGGTGGCCTCAGGAAATGCCAGTCCCCATGCGAATTGCTCGGGGCCTCTCGGATTCCTGTCCCGTCGATGCCGGGCCTAAGACTTGTGTGTAGTCGATGCCGGAACCTGAGGATTCCTCTCCAGCCCTGACATGGATCTTGGGTACTTCTGGAGCCTCCCCAGGAAGTCAGTCCGCTCTCGAGTCGGGGCATGCACGTGCGCTTTCCTCCCGAGCTGTAGCAGCAGTGTCGCGCTTCCCTTGCGTGGATCAACGGATATGTAGCTTCCTCGAGCTTTCCCAGGAGGCTTCCACGAGGCTTTCCACAGGCTGTCCCACGTGCCACCGTGGTGTGAGTCGATCCTTGGGTTGAAAGTCGAGGCAGTGCAGGAAAACAGGTTTCCTTGAATTGACTGAGACATCTGGGGACTCTGGAATGGTGCACGACCCTGGAGTTCCTCTCGCCTTTCCTGTGGAGAGCGCCTGCCGGAAGCCTTTGTGAGGAATCCGCCGTGACAAGGTCATGAGGAAGGAAGCTGACATACGCAAGACGTGCTCAGACTTCAGGGCCCTCTGGAAATTCCTAAGCATGTACCCCAACAAAAATCTGCCGGCTTTTGTGCTCTGCTTTCCACTCTTCTGACATTTTCTGGAAAAAGTCAATTCAGGGCTTTAGTCTACTGCATTTGAAAGAGTGTTTCAATCCAAAAAAACCCTCCGATGGCTTTCTAGCCTGCTGCAGGACTCTGCAAGTGTGTTTGTTTGAGCCTCCTGACCGCAGGAGGCACAGGAAGCTTAAAACATCCTAGGAATGTAGGGGCTTCCGAGAGTCAAAATCTTTAGAATAGGACTGATTATAAGTTTCATTTGTTGAGTCAATGTTTGCTGCCAAATTTTCATATCCTTTATTTTTAGATATAGTGGTATATAGAAAAACAAGTAGTAGACCTAGTATTAGCAACATTAGATCCTCGAGTTAAGTACCTTCTTTGTTATATCCCACTGCACCTTTGTTCTATCGCACTGCACCTTTGTTCTATAGAGATGTAACTTTAATGCTTTTAAGGAGATGCAGATTAAAAAAAAACACTTCAGGGGAAACAAAATTAACATTCATTAAGGAAGAGAGCTAAAAAGTGTTAACAAGCCTCTTGGCCAGAAGATAATGTAAATCACCAGAGACCTTTTGTATACAAAATGATGTATAGAAAGAGTCTGCGCTGCGAACGCTACATAATTCTGTGTTACCCATTGATCTCCATGTTTTATCAAAAGTATAAAAGGCCTTCTGAACAATAAAGGATTGGACCAGTTTCTCGAACTAGTCTCTCGGCCTAGTTTCTTGGGACTCTGGATCCCCCCATGTCTCTCTCTCTCTCTTCTTCTCTCCCCTTCCCTCTCTCTGCTCTTTACTTTAACTTCAGGCTGAATCTCCATCTGGGGCGCGGAGGCTCACCAGGTCTACTTACTTGCCCCGGCTGCTAAGACCCGCACGAAAGGGAGCTTAAGGCGAAGCACCCTTAGATATTCAAGCGGGCGCCGGTGGCCAAACGTAGATGGTGCAAATTCCTTGTCTGGAATTTTAATGGCCTTCCGTGAAAACCAAGCTATTCAGCCCTCTTCCTCAATTAATCTTCTTATTACACTATAGTTTCTTAACCTAATCTTACATTAATAAACAAACAAGTCTTTCCACACCAACGCCGTCCATCCTTCGAATTCCCTGGATCCACTGGGGCTGGACCCTGGCAAGCGCTCCACTTGAGATGCGACGGGAACGCGGGGAATTCTTTCCCCACCACGCAGGAAAAGGATCCCTCCTCTCGAGCTAGGAGGCGGAAACGGGGCTCCTCTGGATGTGGGCGGGACTCTCGTGCTTCCTCTCGAGTGGAGACGGGTATGTCAGAGAACTTCTTGAGTTGCAGCAAGGGTGTGAAGGACCCTTTGGAAGTTGCAGATGTTAGATGTGATTAGCCTCGAGACGCTCAGCGGAAATCGGGCCTCATTTCGCTTGGAGGGGAGAACCTCCTGGATTTTCTCGAGTTGCGGCAGGTGCTCTCGACTTACGACGCGGACCTCAGGGACCCGCTCTGGTGGCCTCAGGAAAGTCCAGTCCCCATGCGAGTTGCTCGGGGGCCTCTCGGGATTCCTCTCCCATCGATGCCGGGGCCCTAGATCTTGTGTGGAATCGGTGCCGGAACCTGAGGATTCCTCTCCAGTGCTAACATGGATCTTGGGGTACTTCTGGAGTCTGCCCAAGGGAGTCAGTCCTCGTCTCGAGAGGGGGCATGCACGTGCGCTTTCCTCCCGAGCTGTAGCAGCAGTGTCGCGATTCCCTTCCCGTGGATAAAGGGATCTGTGGCTTTCCCTCGAGGCTTTCCCACAGGGCTGTCCCACGTGCCACCGTGGTGTGAGTCGATCCTCGGCTTGAAAGTCGAAACAGTGCAGGGAAAACAGGTTTCCCTGGAATGGACTGAGACATCTGGAGGACTCTGGGAATGGTGGCACGACCCTGGAGTTCCTCTCACCTTTCCTGTGGAGAGTGCCTCCTCTTAAGATGCGACAGGAACACCGGGAATTCTTTCCCGAAAACGCAGGGAAAGGAACCCGTCTCTCGAGCAAGGAGGCGGAAACGGGGCTCCTCTGGATGTGGGCGGGACTCTCGTGCTTCCTCTCGAGTGGAGACGGGTATGTCGGGGAACTTTTAGAGTTGCAGCAATGGTGTGAAGGACCCGTTGGAAGTTCCAGAATTTAGGTGTGATTAGCATCGAGACGCCTCAGCGGAAATGGGCCTCATCTCGCCTGGAGGGGAGAACCTCCTGGATTTTCTCGAGTTGCGGCAGGTGCTCTCGACTTACGACGGGGACCTCAGGGACCTGCTCTGGTGGCCTCAGGAAAGGCCAATCCCCATGCGAGTTGCTCAGGGGCCTCTCGGGATCCTCTCCCGTCGATGCTGAGGCTTAAGACCATGTGTGGAGTCGGTGTCGAAACCTGGTGGATTCTTCTCCAGTGCTGACATGAATCTTGGGGTACTTCTGGAGTCTCGCCAGGGGACTCAGTCCTCGTCTCGAGTGAGGGCATCCAAGTGCGCTTTCCTCCCGAGCTGTAGCAGCAGTGTCACGCTTTCCTTCGCATGGATCAAGGGATCTGTGGCTTTCCTTCGAGGCTTTCCCACGAGGATTTCCCACGAGACTTTCCCAAAGGACTGTCCCACGTGCCACCGTGTTGTGAGTCGATCCTCGGCTTGAAAGTCGAAACAGTGCAGGGAAAACAGGTTTCCCTGGAATGGACTGAGACATCTGGGGATTCTGGGAATGTGCCTCGATCCTGGAGTTCCTCTCGCCTTTCCTGTGGAGAGCGCCTCCTCTTGAGATGCGACGGGAATGCCGGGAATTCTTTCCCGAACCCGCAGGGAAAGGATCCCTCCTCTCGAGCTAGGAGGCGGAAACGGGGCTCCTCTGGATGTGGGCGGGACTCTCGTGCTTCCTCTCGAGTGGAGACGGGTATGTCGGGGAACTTCTTGAGTTGCAGCAAGGGTGTGAAGGACCCTTTCGAAGTTCCAGAGCTTAGGTGTGATTAGCCTCGAGACGCCTAGGCGGAAATGGGCCTCATCTCGCCTGGAGGGGAGAACCTCCTGGATTTTCTCGAGTTGCGGCAGGTGCTCTCGACTTACGTCGCGGACCTCAGGGACCCGCTCTGGTGGCCTCAGGAAAGGCCAGTCCCCTTGCGAGTTGCTCGGGGGCCTCTCGGGATTCCTCTCCCATCGATGCCGGGGCCTAAGACCTTGTGTGGAGTCGGTGCCGGAAACTGAGGATTCCTCTCCAGTGCTGAAATGGATCATGGTGTACTTCTGGAGTCTCCCCAAGGCAGTCAGTCCTCGTCTCGTGTGGGGGCATGCACGTGCGCTTTCCTCCCGAGCTGTAGCAGGAGTGTCATATTTCCCGTCGAGTCGATCAAGGGATCAGTGGCTTTCCCTCGAGGCTTTCCCACAGGGCTTTCCCACAGGGCTGTCCCACGTGCCACCGTGGTGTGAGTCGCTCCTCAGCTTGAAAGTCGAGGCAGTGCAGGGAAAACAGGTTTCCCTGGAATGGACTGAGACATCTGGGGGACTCTGGGAATGGTGGCACGAACTTGGAGTTCCTCTCGCCTTTCCTGTGGAGAGCGCCTCCTCTTGAGATGCGACGGGAACGCCGGGAATTCTTACCCGACCACGCAGGGAAAGGATCCCTCGTCTCAAGCCAGGAGGCGGAAACGGGGCTCCTCTGGATGTGGGCGGGACTCTCGTGCTTCCTCTCCAGTGGAGACCGGTATGTCGGGAACTTCTTGAGTTGCAGCAAGGGTGTGAAGAACCCTGTCGAAGTTCCAGAGGTTAGGTGTGATTAGCCTGGAGACGGCTCAGCGGAAATGGGCCTCAACTCGCCTGGATCGGAGAACCTCCTGGATTTTCTAGAGTTGGGCAGGGTCTCTCGAGTTACGACGGGGACCTCAGGGACCCGCTCTGGTGGCCTCAGGAAAGGCCAGTGCCCATGGGAGTTGCAAGGGGGCCTTTCGGAATTCCTCTCCCGTCGATGTCGGGCCTAAGACCTTGTGTGGAGTCGGGGCTGGAACCTGAGGATTCCTCTCCAGTGCTGACATGGATCTTGGGGTACTTCTGGAGTCTCTCCTGGGGAGTCAGTGCTCATCTCGTGTGGGGGCATGCACTTGAGCGTTCCTCACGAACTGTAGCAGCAGTGTCACACTTCCCATCGCGGGGATCAAGGGATCTGTGGCTTTCCCTCGAGGCTTTCCGAAGAGGCTTTCCCTCAGGGCTGTCCCACCAGGGACATGCCATGGTGGAGTGAGTGGATCCTCGGCGTGAAAGTAGAGGCAGTGCAGGGAAAACAAGTTCCTCTGGAATGGACTGAGACATCTGGAGTCCCTTGGAATTGTGGCAAGACACTGGAGTTTCTCTCGCCTTTCCTGTTGAGAGCGCCTCTTCTTGAGATGCGACGGGAAAGCCGGGAATTCTTTCCAGACGAAGCAGGAAAAGAATCCCTAATCTCAAGCTACGAGGTGGAATCCAGGCTCCTCTGGATGTGGGCGGGACTCTCGTGCTTCCTCTTGAGTGGAGACTGGTATGTCGGGGAACTTCTTGAGTTGCAGCAAGCGTGTGAAGGACCCTTTGGAAGTTCCAGAGGTTAGGTGTGATTAGCCTCGAGACGCCTCAGCGGAAATGGACCTCATCTTGCCAGGAGGGGAGAAAATCCTGGATGTTCTCGAGTTGCTGCAGGTGCTCTCGACTTAAGACGGGGACCTCAGGGACCCGCTCTGGTGGCCTCAGGAAAGGCCAGTCCCCATGCGAGTAGCTCGGGGGCCACTTGGGATTCCTCTCCCTTCGATGCCGGGGCCTAAGACCTTGTGTGGAGTCAGTGCTGGAACCTGAGGATTCCTCTCCAGTGCTGACATGGATCTTAGGGTACTTCTGGAGTCTCCCCAGGGGAGTCAGTCCTCCTCTCAGTGGGGGCATGCACGTGGCGCTTTCCTCCCGAGCTGTAGCAGCCAGTGTAACCCTCCCGTCGCCTGGATCATGTGATCAGTGGCTTTCCCTCGAGGCTTTCCCACGAGGCTTTCCCACGAGGCTTTCCCACGAGGCTTTCTCACAGGGCTCTCCCACGTGCCACCGTGGTGTGAGTCGATCCTCGGCTTGAAAGTCGAGGCAGTGCAGGGAAAACAGGTTTCCCTGGAATGGACTGAGACATCTGGAGGACTCTGGTAATGGTGGCACGAACCTGGAGTTCCTCTCGCCTTTCCTGTGGAGAGCACCTCCACTTGAGATGCGACGGGAACGCCGGGAATTCTTTCCAGACCACGCAGGGAAAGGGTCCCTCCTCTCCAGCTATGAGGCGGAAACGGGGCTCCTCTGGATGTGGGCGGGACTCTCGTGCTTCGTCTCGAGTGGAGACGGGTATATCGGGGAAATTCTTGAGTTGCAGCAAGAGTGTGAAGGACCCTTTGGAAGTTCCAGAGGTTAGGTATGATTAGCCTCGAGAAGCCTCAGCGGAAATGGCCTCATCTCGCCTGGAGGGGAGAACCTCCTGGATTTTCTCGAGTTGCGGCAGGTGCTCTGGACTTAAGACGGGGACCTCAGGGACCCGCTCTGGTGGCCTCAGGAAAGGCCAGTCCCCATGCGAGTTGCTTGGGGTCCTCTCGGATTCCTCTCCCGTCGATGCCGGGCCCTAAGACCTTGTGTGGAGTCGGGGCCGGAACCTGAGGATTCCTCTCCAGTGCTGACATGGATCTTGGGTACTTCTGAAGTCTCCCCAGGGGAGTCAGTCCTCGTCTCGAGTGGGGGCATGCACGTGCGCTTTCCTCCCGAGCTGTAGCAGCAGTGTCACGCTTCCCTTCGCGTGGATCAAGGGATCTGTGGCTTTCCCTCCAGGCATTCCCAGGAGGCTTTCCCACGAGGCTTTCCCACAGGGCTATCCCACGTGCCACCTTGGTGTGAGTGGATCCTCGGCTTGAAAGTCGAGGCAGTGCAGGGAAAACAGGTTTCCCTGGAGTGGACTGAGACATCTGGGGGACTCTGGAATGGTGGCACGAACCTGGAGTTCCTCTCGCCTTTCCTGTGGAGAGCGCCTCCTCTTGAGATGCGACAGGAACCCCGGGAATTCTTTCCCGACCACGCAGGGAAAGGATCCCTCCTCTCGAGCTAGGAGACGGAAACGTGGCTCCTCTGGATGTGGGCGGACTCTCGTGCTTCCTCTCGAGTGGCGACGGGTATGTCGGGGAACTTCTTGAATTGCAGCAAGGGTGTGAAGGACCCTTTGAAAGTTCCAAATGTTAGATGTGATTAGCCTCGAGACGCCTCAGCGGAAATGGGCCTCATCTCAAATGGAGGGGAGAACCTCCTGGATTTTCTCGAGTTGCGGCAGGTGCTCTCGATTTACGACTGGGACCTCAGGGACCCGCTCTGGTGGCCTCAGGAAAGGCCAGTCCACATGCGAGTTGCTAGGGGGCCTCTCGGATTCCTCTCCCGTCAATGCCGGGGCCAAAGACCTTGTGTGGAGTCGGTGCCGGAACCTGAGGTTTCCTCTCCAGTGCAGACATGGATCTTGGGGTTCTTATGTAGTCTCCCCAGGGAGTCAGTCCTCGTCTCGAGTGGGGGCATGCACGTGCGCTTTCCTCCCGTGCTGTAGCAGCAGTGTCGTGCTTCTCTTCGCGTGGATCAAGGGATCAGGGCCTTTCCCACGACGCTTCACATAGGGCTGTCCCACGTGCCACCGTGATGTGAGTCGATCCTCGGATTGAAAGTCGAGGCAGTGCAGGGAAAAAAGGTTTCCCTGAAATGGACGGAGACATCTGGTTGACTCTGGGAATGGTGGCACGACGCTGGAGTTCCTCTCGCCTTTCCTGTGAAGAGCGCCTCCTCTTGAGATTCGACGGGATCGCCGGGAATTCTTTCCGACCACGCAGGGAAAGGATCCCTCCTCTCGAGCTAGGAGTCGGAAACGGGGCTCCTATGGATGTTGCCGGGACTCTCGTGCTTCCTCTCAAGTGGAGACGGGTATGTCGGGGAACTTCTTGAGTTGCAGCAAGGGTGTGAAGGACCCGTTGGAAGTTCCAGATGTTAGATGTGATTAGCCTCGAGACGCCTCTGCGGAAATGGGCCTCATCTCGCCTGGAGGCGAAAACCTCCTGGATTTTCTCGAGTTGTGGCAGGTGCTCTCGACTTACGACTGGGACCTCAGGGACCCGCTCTGGTGGCCTCAGGAAAGGCCATTCCCCATGCGAGTTGTCCGGGGGCCTCTCGGGATTCCTCTCCCGTCGATGTCGGGGCCTAAGTCCTTGTGTGGAGTCAGTGCCGGAACGTGAGGATTCCTCTCCAGTGCTGACATGGATCTTGGGGTACTTCTGGAGTCTCCCCAGTGGAGTCAGTCCTCGTCTCGAAGGGAGGCATGCACGTGCGCTTTCCTCCCCAGCTTTTGCAGCAGTGTCACGCTTCCCTTTGCTTGGATCAAGGGATCTGTGGCTTTTCCTCGAGGATTTCCCGCCAGGGCTTTCCCACAGGGCTGTCCCACGTGCCACCGCGGTTTGAGTCGATCCTCGGCTTGAAAGTCGAGGGAGTGCAGGGAAACAGGTTTCCCTGGAATGGAGTGAGACATCTGGGGGACTCTGGGAATGGTGGCACGACCCTGGAGTCCCTCTCGCTTTCCTGTGAAGAGCGCCTCCCCTTGAGATGCGACGGGAATGACGGGAATCTTTCCCGAGCACGAAGGGAAAGATCCCTCCTCTCGAGCTAGGAGGCGGAAATGGGGCTCCTCTGGATGTGGGCGGGACTCTCGTGCTTCCTTTCGAGTGGAGACAGGTATGTCCGGGAACTTCTTGAGTTGCAGCAAGGGTGTGAAGAACACTTTGGAAGTTCCAGAGGTTAGGTGTGATTAGCTTGGAGACGCTTCAGCGGAAATGGGCCTCATCTCGCCTGGAGGGGAGAACCTCCTGGATTTTCTCGAGTTGCGGCAGATGCTATCGACTTACGTCGGGGACCTCAGGGACCCGCTCTGGTGGCCTCAGGAAAGGCCAGTCCCCTTACGAGTTGCTCGGGGGCCTCTCGGGATTCCTCTCCCATCGATGCCGGGGCCTAAGACCTTGTGTGGAGTCGGTGCCGGAAACTGAGGATTCCTCTCCAGTGCTGAAATGGATCATGGTGTACTTCTGGAGTCTCCCCAAGGCAAGTCAGTCCTCGTCTCGTGTGGGGGCATGCACGTGCGCTTTCCTCCCGAGCTGTAGCAGGAGTGTCATATTTCCCGTCGAGTCGATCAAGGGATCAGTGGCTTTCCCTCGAGGCTTTCCCACAGGGCTTTCCCACAGGGCTGTCCCACGTGCCACCGTGGTGTGAGTCGATCCTCAGCTTGAAAGTCGAGGCAGTGCAGGGAAAACAGGTTTCCCTGGAATGGACTGAGACATCTCGGGGACTCTGGGAATGGTGGCACGAACCTGGAGTTCCTCTCGCCTTTCCTGTGGAGAGCGCCTCCTCTTGAGATGCGACGGGAACGCCGGGAATTCTTACCCGACCACGCAGGGAAAGGATCCCTCGTCTCAAGCCAGGAGGCGGAAACGGGGCTCCTCTGGATGTGGGCGGGACTCTAGTGCTTCTTCTTGTGTGGAGACTGGTATATCAGGGAACTTCTTGATTGCAGCAAGGGTGTGAAGAACCCTGTGGAAGTTCCAGAGGTTAGTGTGATTAGCCTGGAGACGCCTCAGCGGAAATGGGCCTCAACTCGCCGGGAGGGGAGAACCTCCTGGATTTTCTCGAGTTGCAGCAGGTGCTCTAGATCTTACGACGGGGACCTCAGGGACCCGCTCTGGTGGCCTCAGGAAAGGTCATTCCCCATGCGAGTTGCTCGGGGGCCTCTCGGGATTCCTCTCCCGTCGATGCCGGGGCCTAAGACCTTGTGTGGAGTGGGTGCTGGAACCTGAGGATTCCTCTCCAGTGCTGACATGGATCTTGGGGTACTTCTGGAGTCTCCCCAGTGGAGTCAGCCCTCGTCTCGAGTGGGGGAATGCACGTGCGCTTTCCTCCCGAGCTGTAGCAGCAGTGTCGCCGCTTCCATTCGCGATGGATCAAGGGAACTGTCGCTTTCCCTCGAGGCTTTCCCAGGAGGCTTTCCCACAAGGCTGTCCCACGTGCCACCGTGGTGTGAGTCGATCCTGGGCTTGAAAGTCGAGGCAGTGCAGGGAAAACAGGTTTCCCTGGAAATGGACTGAGACATCTGGGGGACTTTGGAATGGTGGCACGACCCTCGAGTTCCTCTCGCCTTTCCTGTAGAGAGTTCCTCCTCTTGAGATGCCACGGAAACGCCGGGAAATCTTTCCGAGCACGCATGAAAAGGATCCCTCCTCTCGAGCTAGGAGGCAGAAACGGGGCTCCTCTGGATGTAGGCGGGACTCTCGTGCTTCGTCTCGAGTGGAGACGGGTATGTCGGGAACTTCTTGAGTTGCAGCAAGGGTGTGAAAGACCCGTTGGAAGTTCCAGAGGTTAGGTGTGATTAGCCTCGAGACGCCTCTGCGGAAATGGCCCTCATCTCGCCTGGAGTGAGAACCCCCTGGATTTTCTCGAGTTGAGCAGGTGCTCTCGACATACGACGGGGACCTCAGGGACCCGCTCTGGTGGCCTCAGGAAAGCCAGTCCCCATGCGAGTTCCTCGGGGCCTCAGGGGACCTCTCGGGTTTCCTCTCCCGTCGATGCTGGGGCCTAAACCTTGTGTGATCAGTGCCGGAACCTGAGGATTCCTCTCCAGTGCTGACATGGATCTTGGGGTACTTCTGGAGTCTCCCAGGGAGTCAGTCCTTCTCGAGTGGGGCATGCACATGTGCTTTCCTCCCCAGCTGTAGCAGCAGTGTCACGCTTCCTTCGAGTGGATCAAGGGCGTGCTTTCCCTCGAAGCTTTCCACGAGCTTTCCAAGAGGTTTCCCACAGGGCTGTCCCACGTTCACCGTGGTGTGAGTCAATCCTCGGCTTGAAAGTCGAGGCAGTGCACGGAAAACAGGTTTCCCTGGAATGGACTGAGACATCTGGGGGACTCTGGGAATGTGGCACGACCCTGAAGTTCCTCTCGCCTTTCCTTTGGAGAGCGCCTCCTCTTGAGATGCGACGGAGGCCGATAATTCTTTCCCGACCACGCAGGGAAAGGATCCCTCCTCTCGAGCTAGGAGGCGAAACGGGGCTCCTCTGATGTTGGCGGGACTCTCCTGCTTCCTCTCCAGTGGAGTCGCGGAATGTTGGGAACTTCTTGAGTTGCAGCAAGGTGTGAAGGACCCTTTGGAATTCCAGAGTTTAGGTGTGATTAGCCTCGAGACGCCTCAGCGGAAATGTGCCTCATCTCGCCTGAGGGAGAACCTCCTGAATTTTTTCAGGTGCGACAGGGCTCTGGATTACGAAGGACCTCAGGGACCGCTGTGGTTGCGCAGGAAGGCCAGTCCCCATGGAGTTGCTCGGGGCCTCTCGGGCTTCTCTCCCGTCGATGCAGGCCTAAGATCTTGTGTGGAGCCGGTGCAGGAACCTGAGGATTCCTCTCCAGTCCTGACATGGATCTTCGGGTACTTCTGGAGTCTCCCCA
>NW_017190705.1:0-11147 GCF_001704415.2 Capra hircus | reverse complement strand
GCTTAATTAAGGAAATTTCTCTTGAATTTCTGGAAGCAGGTGGTCTGGTTGGGGAAGTTTTTATTAAGCTCTTTGGAGCAGATAATCTAATTGGAGAAGTTTCTCTTAAACTCCTTGGAGCATCTTTATTTAATAAAGACCAATCCTCATCAGAATGATCTTGACTTACTTCCTTTTCCAGATCTTCCTCATCTGAAACCTGCTCTTTTTTGTCATCTCTATCTATTACCTTTTCTTGGGCAGTCATTGCAGCTATCATTTGATTCAACTGCCGATAGCTAGGTGTAGCCTCCTTTTCATCACTCTCCTCTTCGATAGATACCTTTTTATCTGCACTTTCCTCTTTAAGGTGTACCTTTTCAGATTCAGGGGCAGGGTCTAGAGCGTCCCTAATTATATTCCATAAGGAAAAGGGGTCAGTAGGCACCTTTTCTGAGCCATGTTCAGCATGGTAAGTTTTTAGTTGTTTTCCTACTCTCTCCCAGGTGTCTAAGTTAACAGTGCCTTCTTCTGGAAACCAGGGACACTGTTCTTGTACAAAGGAAAAAAATGAATGAATATTGGATTTTTTAACTTTAATTCCTCGTTTAGTTAGTAACTGCAAGATTACTCCTATAAAAAGCTGTCTTCTTTTGATTCACTGTTACCCATGTCAGAAAATTAAGTCTTATAGAAAAGTCTACCTCAACAAAAGGTTTTACCTTTGGCGAGGGGGGTTTGTTTTTAACCCTAGGATAGCAGGTTTCTTTTCAACCTCTAGAGCACCAGGTTTCTCTTAAACCCTTGAACACTTCCCACTTTTCCTCACCCTGTCTATCCTACAGGGGGGTCCGCAGCACCCTGAGTGGGGTCCTAGCCGTCCCAAACACTCAACACTGGGGAGTACCCGAAAGTACTCCGGGGAAGTGATTAAGTCACTCCGGGGGGAGCAACAGAGAGTGCTCTGGGGGAGCAACGGAGAGTGCTCCGGGGGGAGCAGCAGAGAGTGCTCCGGGGGAGCTTTTGCTCCGAGGAACGTACCTTCGAATAGCCTGTTCCCGGCACCACGTGCTGGGGTCCAGCCCCTGTGGATCCAGGGAATTCGAAGGGTGGACGGCGTTGGCGTGGAAAGACTTGTTTGTTTATTAATGTAAGATTAGATTAAGAAACTATAGTGTAATAAGAAGATTAAGTGGAGGAAGAGGGCTGAATAGCTTGGTTTACGCGGAAGGCCAATAAAATTCCAGACAAGGAATTTGCACCATCTACGTTGGGCCACCGGCGCCGCTTGAATATCTAAGTGTGCCTCGCCTTAAGCTCCCTTTCGTGCGGGTCTTAACAGCCGGGGCAAGTAAGTAGACCTGGCGAGCCTCCGCGCCCCAGATGGAGATTCAGCCTGAAGTTAAAGTAAAGAGCAGAGAGAGGGAAGGGGAGAGAAGAAGAGAGAGAGAGAGACATGGGGGAAGCCAGAGTCCCAAGAAACCAGGCCGAGAGACTAGTTCGAGAAAACCGGTCCGATCCTTTATTGTTCAGAAGGCCTTTTATACTTTTGATAAAACATGGAGATCAATGGGTAACACAGAATTATGTAGCGTTCACAGACCAGACTCTTTCTATACATCATTTTGTATACAAAAGGTCTCAGGTGATTTACATTATCTTCTGGCCAAGAGGCTTGTTAACACTTTTTAGCTCTCTTCCTTAATGAATGTTAATTTTGTTTCCCCTGAAGTGTTTTTCTTTAATCTGCATTTCCTTAAAGCATTAAAGTTACATCTCTATAGAACAAAGGTGCAGTGGGATATAACAAAGAAGGTACTTAACTCGAAGATCTAATGTAGCTAATACCAGGTCTACTACTTGTTTTTCTATATGCCAACTATATCTAAAAATAAAGGATATGAAAATTTGGCAGCAAGCATTGACTCAAAAAATGAAATTTTAATCAGTCCTATTCTAAAGATTTTGACTCTTCGGAAGCCCCTACATTCCTAGGATGTTTTAAGCTTCCTGTGCCTCCTGCGGTCAGGAGGCCTCAAACAATCACACTCGCAGAGTCCTGCAGGCAGGCTAGAAAGCCATCGAAGGGGTTTTTGGTTTGAGCCACTCTTTCAAATGCAGAAAACTAAAGCCTGAATTGACTTTTTCCAGAAAATGTCAGAAGAGTGGAAAAGCAGAGCACAAAAGCCGGCAGATTTTTGTTGGGGTACATGCTTAGGAATTTCCAGAGGGGTCCCTGAAGTCTGAGCACGCCTTGCGTATGTCAGCTTCCTTCCTCGTGACCTTGTCACGGGCGGGATTCGTCACACTGGCTTCCGGCACATGTCAGCACTGGAGAGGAATCCTCAGGTTCCGGAACCGACTCCACACAAGGTCTTAGGCCCCAGCATCGAAGGGAACGGAATCCCGAGAGGCCCCCGAGCAACTCGCATGGGGACTGGCCTTTCCTGAGGTCACCAGAGCGGGTCCTGAGGTTGCGGTCGAAAGTCGAGAGCACCTGCTGCAACTCGAGAAAATTCAGGAGGTTCTCCCCTCCAGGCGAGATGAGGCCCATTTCCACTTAGGCGTCTCGAGGCTAATCACACCTAACCTCTGGAACTTCCAAAGGGTCCTTCACACCCTTGCTGCAACTCAAGAAGTTCCCCGACATACCCGTCTCCACTGGAGAGTAAGCACCGAGAGTCCCGCCCACATCCAGAGGAGTCCCGTTTCCGCCTCCTAGCTCGAGAGGAAGTATCCTTTCCCTTCGTGGTCAGGAAAGAATTCCCGGCGTTCCCGTCGTATGTCAAGAGGAGGCGATCTCCACAGGAAAAGGCGAGAGGAACTCCAGGGTCGTGCCACCATTCCCAGAGTCCCCCAGATGTCTCAGTCAATTCCAGGGAAACCTGTTTCCCTGCACTGCCTCGACTTTCAAGCCGAGGATCGACTCACACCACGGTGGCACGTGGGACAGCCCTGTGGGAAAGCCTCGTCGGAAAAACCACAGATTCCTTGATCCCCACGAAGGGAAGAGCGACACTGCTGCTACAGCTAGGGAGTAAAGGGCACGTGCATGTCCCCACTCGAGTCGAGGACTGACTCCCCTGGGGAGACTGCAGAAGTACCCCAAGATTCGTGTCAGCACTGGAGAGGAATCCTCAGGTTCCGGCACTGACTCTACACAAGGTCTTAGGCCCAGCATCGACGGGAGAGGAATCCCGAGAGGCCCCCGAGCAACTCGCATGGGGACTGGCCTTTCCTGAGGCCACCAGAGCGGGTCCCTGAGGTCCCCGTCGAAAGTCGAGAGCACCTGCCGCAACTCGAGAAAATCCAGGAGGTTCTCCCCTCCAGTCGAGATGAGGCCGATTTCCACTCAGGCGTCTCAAGGCTACTCACACCTAACCTCTGGAACTTCCAAAGGGTCCTTCACAACCTTGCTGCAACTCAAGAAGTTCCCCGACATGCCCGTCTCCATTTGAGAGGAAGCACGAGAGTTCTGCCCACATCCAGAGGAGCCCCGTTACCGCCTCCTAGCTGGAGAGGAGGGATCCTTTCCCTGCGTGTTCGGGAAAGAATTCCCGGCGTTCCCGTCGCATCTGAAGAGGAGGCGCTCTCCACAGGAAAGGCGAGAGGAACTCCAGGGTCGTGCCACCATTCCAGAGTCCCCCAGATGTCTCAGTCCATTCCAGGGAAACCTGTTTTCCCTGCACTGCCTCGACTTTCAAGCCGCGGATCGACTCACACCACGGTGGCACGTGGGACAGCCCTGTGGGAAAGCCTCGTGGGAAAGCCTCATGGGAAAGACTCGAGGGAACGCCCCTGATCCCTTGATCCCCCGGAAGTGTAGCGTGACACTGCTGCTACACCTCGGGAGGAAATCGGCACGTGCATGCCCCACACGAGACGAGGACTGACTCCCCTGGGGAGACTCCAGAAGTACCCCAAGATCCATGTCAGCACTGGAGAGGAATCCTCAGGTTCCGGCACCGACACCACACAAGGTCTTAGGCCCTGGCATTGACGGGAGACGAATCCCCAGAGGCCTCCGAGTAACTCGCATGGGGACTGGCCTTTCCTGAGGCCACCAGAGTGGGTCCCTGAGGTCCCCGTCATAAGTGGAGAGCACCTGCCGCAACTCGAGAAAATCCAGTAGGTTCTCCCCTCCAGACGAGATGAGGCCCATTTCCGCTGAGGCGTCTCGAGGCTAATCGCACCTAACCTCTGGTACTTCCAAAGGGTCCTTCCACCCTTAATGCAACTCAAGAAGTTCCCCGACATACCCGTCTCCTTTCGAGAGGAAGCACGAGAGTCCCGCCCACATCCAGGGAAGCCCCGTTTCCGCCTCCTAGCTCAAGAGGAGGGATCCTTTCCCTGCGTGGTTGGGAAAGAATTCCCGGCGTCCCCGTCGCATCTCAAGAGGAGGCGCTCTCCACAGGAAAGGCGAGAGGAACTCCCGGGTCTTGCCACCATTCCGAGAGTCCCGCAGATGTCTCAGTCCATTCCAGGGAAAACTGTTTTCCCTCGATTGCTGCGACTTTCAAGCCGAGGATCGACTCACACCACGGTGGCACTTGGGACAGCCCTGTGGGAAAGCCTCCTGGGAAAGCCTCGTGGGAGAGCCTCAAGGGAAAGGCACAGAACCCTTGGTTCAGGCGAAGGGAAGCCTGACACCGCTGCTACAGCTCGGGAGGAAAGCGCACGTGCATGCCCCCAATCTAGACGTGGACTGATGCCCCTGGGGAGACTCCAGAAGTACCCCAAGATCCGTGTCCACACTGGAGAGGAATCCTCAGGTTCCGGCACTGACTCCACACAAGGTCTTAGGCCCCGGCATCGACGGGACAGGAATCCTGAGAGGCCCCCGAGCAACTCGCATGGCGCCTGGCCTTCCTGAGGCCACCAGAGCGGGTCCCTGAGGTCCCCGTCGTAAGTCGAGAGCACCTGCCACAACTAGAGAAAATCCATTAGGTTCTCCCCTCCAGGCGAGATGAGGCCCATTTCCGCTGAGGCGTCTCGACGCTAATCACACCTAACCTCTGGAACTTCCAAAGGGTCCTTCACACCCTAGCTGCAACTCAAGAGGTTCCACGAGAGACCCGTCGCCACTCCATAGGAATCAACAGGGTACCACCCACATCCAGAGGAGCCCCAATTCCCCCATCCTGGCTCAAGATGAGGGATCCTTTCCCTGATTGGCCGGGAAAAATTCCTGTCGTACCTGTCGCATCTCAAGAGGAGGCACACTCCACAAGAAAGGTGAGAGGAACTTCAGGGTCGTTCCACCATTCCAAGAGTCCCCCAGATGTCTCAGTCCTTTCCAGAGGAACTTGTTTACCCTGCACTGCCTCGACGTTCACGCGGAGGACCGACTCACACGATGGTGGCACGTGGGACAGCCTTGTGGGAAAGCCTCGTGGAAAGCCTCGTGGGAAAGCCTCGTGGGAAAGCCTAGTGGGAAAGCCTCGAGGGAAAGCCACAGATCCCTTGATCCACGCGAAGGGAAGCGTGACAGTTCTGCTACAGCTCGGGAGGAAAGCGAACGTGCATGCCCCCACTCGAGATGAGGACTGACTCCCCTGGGGAGATTCCAGAAGTAACGCAAGATGCATGTCAGCACTGGAGAGGAATCCTCAGGTTCCGGCACCGACTCCACACAAGGTCTTAGGCCCCGGCGTCGAAGGGAGAGGAATCCCGAGAGGCCCCCGAGCAACTCGCATGGGGACTGGCCTTTGCTGAGGACACCAGAGCGGGTCCCTGAGGTCCCCGTCGTAAGTCGAAAGCACCAGCCGCAACTCGAGAAAATCCAGGAGGTTCTCCCCTCCAGGCGAGATGAGGCCCTTTTCCTCTGAGGCGTCTGGAGGCTAATCATACCTAACCTCTGGAACTTCCAAAGGGTCCTTCACACCCTTGCTACAACTCAAGAAGTTCCCCAACATACCTGACTCCACTCGAGAGGAAGCACGAGAGTGCCGACCACATGCAGAGGAGCCCCGTTTCCGCCTCGTACCTCGCGCTCAGGTATCCTTTCCTTGTATGTTCCGAAAAGAATTCCCGGTGTTCCCGTCGCATCTCATGAGTAGGCGCTCTCCACAGGAAAGGCGAGAGAAACTCCAGTGTCGTGACATCATTCCAAGAGTCCCCCAGATAGCTCTGTGTGCCGGTGTCCAGGCCCGCTGCATCAAGGGAATTCGACGGATGGACGGCGGTTGACGTGGAAAGTCTTGTGTATTTATTAATGTAAGATTAGATTAAGAAATTATAGGGTAGTAAGAAGATTAACTGGAGGAAAAAGGCTGAATAGGTAGGATTACGCGGAAGGCCAATAAAATTCCCGACAAGGAATTTTCTGGCGGACTCTGGGAATGGTGGCACGACCCTCGAGTTCATCTTGCCTTTCCTGTGGAGAGCGCCTCCTCTTGAGATGCGACGGGAACGCGGGGAATTCTTTCCCGACCACGCAGGGAAAGGATCCCTCCTCTTGAGCTAGGAGGCAGAAACGGGTCTCCTCTGGATGTGGGCGGGACTCTCGTGCTTCCTCTCGATTGGAGACGTGGAAGTCGGGGAACTTCTTGAGTTACAGCAAGGATGTGAAGGACCCTTTGGAAGTTCAAGAGGTTAGGTGTGATTAGCCTCGAGACGCCTCAGCGGAAATGGGCCTCACCTCGCCTGGAGGGGAGAACCTCCTGGATTTTCTCGAGTTGCGGCAGGTGCTCTCGACTTACGACGGGGTCTTCAGGGACCCGCTCTGGAGGCCTCAGGAAAGGCCAGTCCCCATGCGAGTTGCTCGGGGGCCTCTCGGGATTCCTCTCCCGTCGATGCCGGGGCCTAAGACCTTGTGTGGAGTGGGTGCCAGAACCTGAGGATTCCTCTCCAGTGCTGACATGGATCTTGGGGTACTTCTGGAGTCTGCCCAAAGGAGTCAGTCCTCGTCTCGAGTGGGGGCATGCACGTGCGCTTTCCTCCCGAGCTGTAGCAGCAGTGTCGCGCTTCCCTTCGCGTGGATAAGGGATCTGTGGCTTTCCCTCGAGGCTTTCCCACTAGGATTTCCCACGATGCTTTCCTACAGGGCTGTCCCACGTGCCAGCGTGGTGTGAGTCGATCCCCGGCTTGAAAGTCGAGGCAGTACAGGGAAAACAGGTCTCCCTGGAATGGACTGAGACATCTGGGGGACTCTGGGAATGGTGGCACGACCCTGGAGTTCCTCTCGCCTTTCCTGTGGAGAGCGCCTCCTCTTGAGATGCGACGAGAACGCCGTGAATTCTTTCCCGACCACGCAGGGTAAGGATCCCTCCACTCGAGCTAGGAGGCGGAAACGGGGCTCCTCTGGATGTGGCCGGGACTCTAGTGCTTCCTCTCAAGTGGAGACGGTGATGTCGGGGAACTTCTTGAGTTGCAGCAAGGGTGTGAAGTACCCTTTGGAAGTTCCAGAGGTCAGGTGTGATTAGCCTCGAGACGCCTCAGCGGAAATGGGCCTCATCTCGCCTGGAGGGGAGAACCTCCTGAATTTTCTCGAGTTGCGGCAGGTGCTCTCGAATTACCACGGGGACCTCAGGGACCCGCTCTGGTGGCCTCAGGAAAGGCCAGTCCCCATGCAAGTTTTCTGTGGCCTCTCGGGATTCCTCTCCCGTCCGATGCCGGGGCCTAAGACCTTGTGTGGAGTCGGTGCCGGAACCTGAGGATTCCTCTCCAGTGATGACATGGATCTTGGGGTACTTCTGGAGTCTCCCCAAGGCAGTCAGTCCTCGTCTCGAGTGGGGGCATGCACGTGCCCATTCCTCCTAAGATGTAACAGGCAATGTGGCGCTTCCCTTCGCGTGGATCAACGGATCTGTGGCTTTCGCTCGAGGCTTTCCCACGAGGCTTTTCCACAGGGCTGTCCGACGTGCCACCGTGGTGTGAGTTGGTCCACGGCTTGAAAGTCGAGGCAGTGCAGGGAAAACAGGTTTCCCTGGAATGGACTGAGACATATGGGGGACTCTGGAATGGTGGCACGACCCTGGAGTTCCTCTCGCCTTTCCTGTGGAGAGCGCCTCCTCTTGAGATGGTGACGGAAACGCGGGGAATTCTTTCCCGACCACGCAGGGAAGGATCCTTCCGCTCGAGCTAGGAGGCAGACATGGGGCTCCTCTGGATGTGGGCGGGACTCTCGTGCTTCCTCTCGAGTGGAGACGGGTATGTCGGGGAACTTCTTGAGTTGCAGCAAGGATGTGAAGGACCCTTTGGAAGTTCCAGAGGTTATGTGTGATTAGCCTCCAGGCGCCTCAGCGGAAATGGGCTTCATCTCGCCTGGAGGGGAGAACCTCCTGGATTTTGTCGAGTTGCGGCAGGGGCTCTCGACTTACGACGGGGACCTCAGGGACCCGCTCTGGTGGCCTCAGGAAAGGCCAGTTCCCATGTCAGTGGATTGGGGGCCTCTCCGGATTCCACTCCTGTCGATGCCGGGGCCTAAGATCTTGTGTGGAGTGGGGTGCCGGAACTTGAGGATTCCACTCCAGTGCTGACATGGATCTTGGGGTACTTCTGGAGTCTCCCCAGGGGAGTCAGTCCTCGTCTCGAGTGGGGCATGCACGTGGCATTTCCTCTCGAGCCTTAGCAGCAGTGTCACGCTTCCCTTCGCGTGGATCAAGGATCTGTGGCTTTCCCTCGAGGCTTTCCCACGAGGCTTTCCCACGAGGCTTTCCCACATGGCTGTACCACGAGCCACCGTCGTGTGAGTCGATCCTCGGCTTGAAAGGTCGAGGCAGTGCAGGGAAAACAGGTTTCCCTGGAATGGACTGAGACATCTGGGGGACTCTGGGAATGGTGGCACGACCCTGGAGTTCCTCTCGCCTTTCCTGTGGAGAGCGCCTCCTCTTGAGATGCGACGGGAAACGCCGGGAATTCTATCCCGACCATGCAGGGAAAGGATCCCTCCTCTCGAGCTAGCAGGCGGAAAACTGGGCTCCTCTGGATGTGGGCAGAACTCTCGTGCTTCCTCTCGAGTGGAGACGGATATGTCGGGAACTTCTTGAGTTGCAGCAAGGGTGTGAAGGACCCTTTGGAAGTTCCAGATGTTAGGTGTGATTAGCCTCGATTCGCCTCAGCGGAAATGGGCCTCATCTCGCCTGGAGGGGAGAACCTCCTGAATTTTCTCGAGTTTGCGGCTGGTGCTCTCGAATAACGACGGGACCTCAGGGACACGCTCTGGTTCCCTCAGGAAAGGCTAGTCCCCTTGTGAGCTGCTCCGGGGGCCTCTCGGGATTCCTCTCCCGTCGATGCCGGGGCCTAAGACCTTGTGTGGAGTCGGTGCCGGAACCTGAGCATTCCTCTTAAGTGATGACATGGATCTTGGGGTACTTCTGGAGTCTCCACAAGGGAGTCAGTCCTCGTCTCGAGTGGGGGCATGCACGTGCGCTTTCCTCCTGAGCTGTAACAGCAATGTGGCGCTTCCCGTCGCGTGGATCAACGGATCTGTGGCTTTCCCTCGAGGCTTTCCCCGAGGGTTTACCACAGGGCTGTCCCACGTGCCACCGTGGTGTGAGTTGATCCTCGGCTTGAAAGTCGAGGCAGTGCAGGGAAAACAGGTTTCCCTGGAATGGACTGAGACATCTCGGGGACTCTGGGAATGGTGGCACGACCCTGGAGTTCCTCTAGCCTTTCCTGTGGAGAGCGCCTCATCTTGAGATGCGATGGAAACGCCGGGAATTCTTTCCCGACCATGCAGGGAAAGGATCCTCCTCTCGAGCTAGGAGGGGAAACGGGGCTCTCTGGATGTGGGCGGGACTCTCGGGCTTCCTCTCGAGTGCAGACGGGTATGTCGGGGAACTTTTTGAGTTGCAGCAAGGGTGTGAAGGACCCTTTGGAAGTTCCAGAGGTTAGGTGTCATTAGCCTCGAAAGGCCTCAGCGCAAATGGGCCTCATCTCGCCTGGAGGGGAGAACCTCCTGGCTTTTCTCGAGTTGTGGCAGGTGCTCTCGACTTACGACGGGGACATCAGGGACCCGCTCTGGTGGCCTCAGGAAAGCCAGTCCCCATGCGAGTTGCTCCGGGGCCTCTCAGGATTCCTCTCCCGTCGATGCGGGGCCTAAGACCTTGTGTGGATCGGTGCCCGAACTGAGGATTCCTCTCCAGTGCTGACATGGATCTTGGGGTACTTCTGGAGTCTCCCCAGGGGAGTCAGTCCTCCTCTCGAGTGGGGGCATGCACGTGTGCTTTCCTCCCAGCTGTAGCAGCAGTGTCACGCTTCCCTTCCCATGGATCAAGGGATCTGTGGCTTTCCTTCGAGGCATTCCACGAGGCTTTCCCACGAGGCTTTCCCACGAGGCTTTCCCACAGGCTGTCCCATGTGCCACCGTGATGTGAGTGGATCCTCGGCTTGAAAGTCGAGGCAGTGCAGGGAAAACAGTTTTCCCTGGAATGGACTGAGAATTCTGGGGTCTCTGGAATGGTGACACGACACTGGAGTTACTATCGCCTTTCCTGTGGAGAGCGCCTCCTCTTGAGATGCAACGGGAAACAATGGGAAATCTTTCCGACCACGCAGGGAAAGGATTCCTCCTCTCGAGCTAGGAGGTGGAAACGCGGCACCGCTTTATGGCGGGACTCTCGGCTTCCTCTCGAATGGAGACGGGTATGTCGGGGAACTTCTTGAGTTGCAGCAAGGGTGTTAGGACCCTTTGGAAGTTCCAGATGTTAGATGTGATTAGCCTCAAGACTCCTCAGCGGAAATGGGCCTCATCTCGCCTGGAGGGGAGAACCTCCTGGATTTTCTCGAGTTGCGGCAGATGCTTTTGACTTACGATGGGGACCTCAGGACCCGCTCTGGTGGCCTCAGAAAAGGCCAGTCCCCATGCGAGTTGTTCGGGGGCTTCTCTGGATTCCTCTCCCGTCGATGCCGGGCCTAATTTCTTGTGTGGAATCGGTGCCGGAACCTGAGCATACCTCTCCAGTGCTGACATGGATGTTGGGGTACTTCTGAGTCTCCCCAGGGGAGTCAGTCCTCGTCTCGAGTGGGTGCCTGCATGTGCGCTTTCCTCTCGAGCTGTAGCAGCAGTGTCACGCTGGCTTAAGACCTTGTGTGGCGTCAGTGCCAGAACCTGAGGATTCCTCTCCAGTGCTGACATGGATCTTTGGGGTACTTCTGAGTCTCCCCAGGGGAGTCATTCCTCGTCTAGAGGGGGCCTGCACGTGCGATTTTCTCTCGAGCTGTAG
>NW_017190704.1:0-11149 GCF_001704415.2 Capra hircus | reverse complement strand
GGATTCCACTCCCGTCGATGCTGGCGTCCTAAGACCTTGTGTGGAGTCAGTGCCCGAACCTGAGTATTCCTCTCCAGTGCCGACATGGATCTTGGGGTACTTCTAGAGTTTCCCCAGGGAAGTCAGTCCTCGACTCGAGTGGTGGCGTCACGGGCGATTTTCCTCCCGAGCTGTAGCAGCAGTGTCAGCTACCCTTCGCGTGGATCAAGGGATCTGTGACTTTCGCTCGAGGCTTTCCCATGAGGCTTTCCACGAGGCTTTCCCACAGGCTGTCCCACGTGCCACCGTGGTGTGAGTCGATCCTCGGCTTGAAAGTCGAGGCAGTGCAGGGAAAACAGGTTTCCCTGGAATAGACTGAGACATCTGGGGGACTGTGGAATGGTGGCACGACCCTGGAGTTCCTCTCGCCTTTCCTGTGGAGAGCGCCTCCTCTTGAGATGCGACGGGAACGCCGGGAATTCTTCCCGAACACGCAGGAAAGTATCCTCCTCTCGAGCTATGAGATGGGAAACGGGGCTCCTCTGGATAGGGCGGGACTCTCGTGCTTCCTCTCGAGTGGAGCGGGTATGTCGGGAACTTCTTTAAGTTGCAGCAAAAGTGTTAGGACCCTTTGGAGTTCCAGAGGTTAGGTGTGATTAGCCTCGTGACGCATTAGCGGAAATAGGCCTCATCTCGCCCGGAGGGGAGAACCTCCAGGATTTTCTCGAGGTACGGCAGGTGCTCTCGACTTACAACGGGGACTTCAGGGACCCGCTCTGTTGGCCTAAGGGAAGGCCAGTCACCATGGAAGTTGCACGGGGGGGCCTCTCGGGATTCCTCTCCCATCGATGCCGGAGCATAAGACCTTGTGTGGAGTCGGTGCCGGAACCTGAGGATTCCTCTCCAGTGCTGACATGGATCTTGGGGTACTTCTTGGAGTCTTCCCAGGGAGTCAGTCCTCCGTCCCGATTGGGGTCATGCACGTGCCCTTTTCCTCCCGAGCTGTAGCAGCACTGTCACGCTTCCCTTCGCGAGGATCAAGGGATCTGTGGCTTTCCCTCGAGGCTTTCCCACGAGGCTTTCCCACGAGGCCTTCCCACAGGGCTGTCCCACGTGCCACCGTGGTGTGAGTCGATCCTCGGCTTGAAAGTCGAGGCAGTGCAGGAAAAACAGGTTTCCCTGGAATGGACTGAGACATCTTGGGGACTCTGGGAATGGTGGCACGAAAACTGGAATTCCTCTCCTCTTTCCTGTGGAGAGTGGCCTCCTCTTGAGAAGCGACTGGAACGCGGGGAATTCTTTCCCCACCACGCAGGGAAAGGATCCCTCCTCTCGAGCTAGGCGGCGGCAAACGGGGCTCCTCTGGATGTTGGCGGGACTCTCGTGCTTCCTCTCCAGTGGAGACGGGTATGTCGGGGAACTTCTTGAGTTGCAGCAAGGGTGTGAAGGACCCTTTGGAAGTTCCAGAGGTTAGGTGTGATTAGCCTCGAAAAGCCTCAGCGGAAATGGGCCTCATCTCGCCTGGAGGGGAGAACCTCCTGGATTTTCTCAAGTTGTGGGCAGGTGCTCTCGACTTACGACGGGGACCTCAGGGACCCGCACTGGTGGCCTCAGGAAAGGCCAGTCCCCATGCGAGTTGCACGTGGACTCTCGGGATTCCTCTCCCGTCGATGCCGGTGCCTAAGACCTTGTGTGGAGTCGGTGCTGGAACCTGAGGATTCCTCTCCAGTGCCGACATGGATCTTGGGGTTCTTCTGGAGTCTCCCCAGGGGAGTCAGTCCTCGTCTCGAGTGAGGGCATGCAACTACGCTTTCCTCCCGAGCTGTAGCAGCAGTGTCGCTCTTCCCTTCGAGTGGATCAGGGGATCTGTGGCTTTCGCTCGAGGCTTTCCCACGAGTCTTTCCCACAGGGCAGTCCCCACGTGCCACCGTGGTGTGAGTGGATACTCGGCTTGAAAGTAGAAGCAGTGCAGGGAAAACAGGTTTCCCTGGAATGGACTGAGACATCTGGGGGACTCTGGAATGGTGGCACGACTCTGGAGTTCCTCTCGCCTTTCCTGTGGAGAGCGCCTCCTCTTGAGAAGCGACTGGAACGCGGGGAATTCTTTCCCCACCACGCAGGGAAAGGATCCCTCCTCTCGAGCTAGGAGGCGGAAAAGGGGCTCCTCTGGATGTGGGCGGGAATCTCGTGTTTACTCTCGAGTGGAGAAGGGTATGTCGGGGGAACTTCTTGAGTTGCCGTACGGGTGTGAAGCACCCTTTGGAAGTTCCAGATATCAGATGTGATTAGCCTCGAGACGCCTCAGCGGAAATGGGCCTCATCTCGCCTGGAGGGGAGAACCTCCTGGATTTTCTCGAGTTGCGGCAGGTGCTCTCGACTTACGACCGGGACCACGGGGACCCGCTCTGGTAGACTCAGGAAAGGCCAGTCCCTATGCGAGTTGCTGGGCGGCCTCTCGGAATTCCTCTCCCGTCGATGCTGGGGTCTAAGACCTTGTGAGGAGTTGGTGCCGGAACCTGAGGATTCCTCTCCAGTGCTGACATGGATCTTGGGGTACTTCTGGAGTCTCCCCAGGGGAGTCAGTCCTTGTATCGAGTGGGGGCATGCACGTGCGCTTTCCTCCCGAGCTGTAGCAGCAGTGTCGCACTTCCCTTCGCGTGGATCAAGGGATCTGTGGCTTTCCCTCGAGGCCTTCCCAGGAGGCATTCCAAACGAGGCTTTCCCACAGGGCTGTCCCACGAACCACCATGGTGTGAGTCGATCCTCGGCTTGAAAGAAGAGGCAAAGCAGGGAAAACAGGTTTCCCTGGAATGGGCTGAGACATCTGGGGGACTCTGGGAATGGTGGCACGACTCTGGAGTTCCTCTCGCCTTTCCTGTTGAGAGCGCCTCCTCTTGAGAAGCGACGGGAACGCGGGGAATTCTTTCCCCACCACGCAGGGAAAGGATCCCACCTCTCGAGTTAGGAGGCGAAAATGTGGCTCCTCTGGATGTGGGCGGGACTCTCGTGCTTCCTCTCGAGTGGAGACGGGTATGTCGGGGAACTTCTTGAGTTGCAGCAAGGGTGTGAGGGACCCTTTGGAAGTACCAGATGTTAGATGTGATTAGCCTCAAGACGCCTCAGCGGAAATGGGCCTTATCTCGCCTGGAGGGGAGAACCTCCTGGATTTTCTCGAGTTACGGCAGGTGCTCTTGACTTACGACGGGGACCTCAGGGACCCGCTCTGGTGGCCTCAGGGAAGGCCAGTCCCCATGTGAGTTGCTCGGGGGCCTCTCAGGATTCCTCTCCCGTCGATGCCGTGGCCTAAGATCTTGTGTGTATTCGGTGCCGAACCTGAGGATTCCTCTCCAGAGCTGACATGGATTTTGAGGTACTTCTGGAGTCTCCCCAGGGGAGTCAGTCCTCGTCTCGAGTGGGGGCATGCACGTACGCTTCGCTCCAAGCTGTAGCAGCAGTGTGGCTCTTCCCTTCGCTTGGATCAAGGGATCTGTGGCTTTAACTCGAGGCTTTCCCACGAGGCTTTTCAACGAGGCTTTCCGACAGGGCTGTTCCACGTGCCACCGTGGTGTGAGTCGATCCTCGGCTTGAAAGTCGAGCCAGTGCAGGGAAAACAGGTTTCCCTGGAATGGAATGAGATATCTGGGGGACTCAGTGAATGGTGACACGACCCTGGAGTTCCTCTCGCCTTTCCTGTGGAGAGCGCCACCTCTTGAGATGCGACGGGAACGCCGGGAATTCTTTCCCAACCAGGCAGGAAAGGATCCCTCCTCTCGAGCTAGGAGACAGAAACGGGGCTCCTCTGGATGTGGGCGGGACTCTCGTGCTTCCTCTCGAGTGGAGACGGGTATGTCGGGGAACTTCTTGAGTTGCAGCAAGGGTGTGAGGGACCCTTTGGAAGTTCCAGAGGTTAGGTGTGATTAGCCTCGAAACGCCTCAGCGGAAATGGGCCTCATCTCTCCTGGAGGGGAGAACCTCCTGGATTTTCTCGAGTTGCGGCAGGTGCTCTCGACTTACGAAGGGGACCTCAGGGACCCGCTCTGGTGGCCTCAGGAAAGGCCAGTCCCCATGCGAGTTGCTCAGGGGCCTCTCGGGATTCCTCTCCCGTCAATGCCGGGGCCTAAGACCTTGTGTGGAGTCGGTAACGGAACCTGAGGATTTCTCTCCAGTGCTGACATGGAACTTGGTGTACTTCTGGAGTCTCCCCAGGGGAGTCAGTCCTCGTCTCGGAGTTGGGGCATGCACGTGCCCTTTCCTCCCGAGTTGTAGCAGCAGTGTCACGCTTCCCTTCGCGTGGTTCAAGGGATCTGTGGCTTTCCCTCGAGGCTTTCCCACGAAGCTTTCCCACGAGGCTTTCCCATAGGGCTGTCTCACGTGCCACCGTGGTGTGAGTCGATCCTCGGCTTGAAAGTCGAGGCAGTGCAGGGAAAACAGGTTTCTCTGGAATGGACTGAGACATCTGGGTGACTCTGGGAATGGTGACACGACCCTGGAGTTCCTCTCGTCTTTCCTGTGGAGAGCGCCTCCTCTTGAGATGCGACTGGATGGCCGGGAATTCTTTCCCGAACACGCAGGGAAAGGATCCCTCCTCTCAATCTATGAGGCGGAAACGGGGTTCCTCTGGATGTGGGTGGGACTCTTGTGCTTTCTCTCGAGTGGAGACAGGAATGTCGGGGAACGTTTTGAGTTGCAGCAAGGGTGTGAAGGACCCTTTGGTAGTTCCTGAGGTTAGGTGTGATTACCTCGAGACGCCTTAGAGGAAATGGGCCTCATCTCGCCTTTAGCGGAAAACCTTCTGGATTTTCTCGAGTTGCGGCAGGTGCTCTCGATGTACGACGGCTATTTCAGGGACCCGCTCTGATGGCCTCAGGAAAGACCAGTCCCCATGCGAGTTGCTCGGGGGCCTCTCGGGATTCCTCTCCCGTCGATGCCGGGGCCTAAGACCTTGTGTGGAGTCGTTGCAGGAAACTGAGGATTCCTCTCCAGTGCTGACATGGATCTTGGGGTACTTCTGGTGTCCCCCGGGGGAGTAAGTCTTCGTCTCGAGTGGGGACATGCCCGTGCGCTTTCCTCCCGAGCTGTAGCAGCAGTGTCATGCTTCAATTCGAGTGGATCAAGGGTTCTGTGGTTTCCCTCGAGTCTTTCCCAGGAGGCTTTCCCACGAGGCTTTCCCACAGGGCTGTCCCTGATGCCGCCGTTGTGTGAGTCGATCCTCGGCTTGAAAGTCGAGGTAGTGCAGGGAATGGATTGAGACAACTGGGGGACTCTGGGAATGGTGGCCAGACTCTAGAGTTCCTCTCAACTTTCCTGTGGAGAGCTCCTCCTCTTGAGATGCGACGGGAACGCCGGGAATTCTTTCCCGACCACGCAGGGAAATGATCCCTCCTCTCGAGCTATGAGACGGAATCGGGGCTCCTCTGGATGTGGGCGGGACTCTCGTGCTTCCTCTCGAGTGGAGGCGAGTATGTCGGGGAACTTATTCAGTTGCAGAAAGGGTGTGAAGGACCTTTTGGAAGTTCCAGAGGTTAGGTGTGTTTAGCCTCGAGACGCCTCAGCGGAAATGCGCCTCATCTCGCCTGGAGGGGAGAACCTCCTGGATTTTCTCAAGTTGCGGCAGGTGCTCTCGACTTCCGACGGGGACCTCAGGGACCCGCTCTGATGGCCGCAGGAAAGGCCAGTCCCCATGCGAGTTCCTCGGGGGCCTCTCGGGATTCCTCTCCGTCGATGACGGGGCCTAAGACCTTGTGTGGGTCGGTCCTGGAACCTGAGGATTCCTCTCCAGTGCTGACATGGATCTTGGCGTACTTCGGGAGTCTCCCCAGGGGAGTCAGTCCTCATTCGAGTGGGGGCATTGAAGAGCGCTTTCCTCCCGAGCTGTAGCAGCAGTGTCATTCTTCCCGTCGAGTGGATCAAGGGATCAGTGGCTTTCCCTCGAGGCTTGCCCATGAGGCTTTCTCACGAGGCTTTCTCACAGGGCTGTCCCACGTGCCACCGTGCTGTGAGTCGATCCTCAGCTTGTAAGTCGAGGCAGTGCAGGGAAAACAGGTTTCCCTGGAATGGACTGAGATATCTGGGGTACTCTGGGA
Organism: Capra hircus; assembly: GCF_001704415.2. Lineage (NCBI taxonomy): Eukaryota > Metazoa > Chordata > Mammalia > Artiodactyla > Bovidae > Capra > Capra hircus. The sequence continues at coordinate 5,087 of NW_017190704.1, read as the reverse complement.
ATGGTGGCACGACCCTGGAGTTCCTCTCACCTTTCCTGTTGAGAGCGCCTCCTCTTGAGTTGTGAAGGGAAGACCGGGAATTCTTTCCCGACGACGAAGGGAAAGGATACCTCCTCTCTAGCTGTGAGGCGGAAACGGGGCTCATCTGGATGTTGGCGGGACTCTCGTGCTTCCTCTCGAGTGGAGACGGGTATGTCGGGGAACTTCTTGAGTTGCAGCAAGGGGTGTGAAGAACCCTTTGGAAATTCCAGAGGTTTAGGTGTAATTAGGCTCGAGTCGCCTCAGGGGAAATGGGCCTCATCTCGCCTGGAGGGGAGAACCTCCTGGATTTTTTCGAGTTGTGACAGGTGATCTCGACTTACGACGGGGACCTGAGGGACCCGCTCTGGTGGCCTCAGGAAAGGCCATTCCCCATGCGAGTTGCTCGGGGGCCTCTCGGGATTCCTCTCCCGTCGATGCCGTGGCCTAAGACCTTGTGTGGAGTCGGTGCCGGAACCTGAGGATTCCTCTCCAGTGCTGACATGGATCTTGGCGTCCTTAAAGGCGAGATGAGGCCCATTTGCGCTGAGGCGTCTCCGAGGCTAATCACACCTAACCTCTGGAAGTTCCAAAGGGTCCTTCACACCCTTGCTGCAACTCAAGAAGTTCTCCGACATACCCGTCTCCACTCGAGAGTATCAACATCTTCCCGCCCACTTTCAGAGGAGCACCGTTTCCACCTCATAGCTCGAGAGGAGGGATCCTTTCCCTGCGTGGTCTGGAAAGCATTCCCGGCGTTCCAGTCGCATCTCAAGAGGAGGCCCTCTCCACTGGAAAGGCGAGAGGAACTCCAGGGTCGTGCCACCATTCCAAGAGTCCCCCAGATGTGTCAGTCCATTTCAGAGGAACCTGTTTTCCCTGCACTGCCTCGACTTTCACGCCTAGTATCGACTCACACCATGGTGGCACGTGGGACAGCCCTGTGGGTAAGCCTCGTGGGAAAGCCTCGAGGGAAAGGCACAGATCCCTTGATCCCCGCGACGGGAAGCGTGACACACCTGCTACACTGTCCCTGAGGTCACGGTCGTATGTTGAGAGCACCTGCCGCAACTCGAGAAAATCCAGGAGGTTCTCTGCTTCAGTCGAGATGAGGCCCATTTTCTCTGCGGCGTCTCGAGAGTAATCACGCTTAAACTCTGGAACTTCCAAAGGGTCCTACACACCATTGCTACAACTCAAGAAGTTCCCCGACATACCCGTCTCCACTCCAGAGGAAGCACGAGGGTCCGGACACCTCCAGAGGAGCTCCGTTTCCTCCTCCAAGCTCGAGATGAGGGATCCTTCTCTGCTTCCTCGGGAAAGAATTTCCGACGTTTCCGACGCATCTCAAGAGGAGGCGCGCTGCACAGGAAAGGCGAGAGGAACTCATGGGTCGTGCCACCATTCCAAGAGTCCCCCAGATGTCTCAGTCCATTCCAGAGGATCCTGTTTTCCCTGCACTGCTTCGACTTGCACGGCGAGGATCGCGGTGGCAGAGGCGAGGATCGCGGTGGTACGTGGGAGAGCCCTGTGGGAAAGCCTCGTCTGAAAGCCTCGAGGGAAAGCCACAGATCCCTTGATCCACGCGATGGGAAGCATGACACTGCTGCTACAGCACGGGAGGAAAGCGCACGTGCATGCCCCCACTCGAGACGAGGACTGACTCCCCTGGGGAGACTCCAGAAGCACCTCAAGATGCATGTCAGCCCTGGAGAGGAATCTTCAGGTTCCGGCCCCGACTCCACACAAGGTCTTAGGCCCTGGCATCGACGGGAGAGGAACAGCGACAGGCCCTCTAGCAACTCGCATGGGGACTGGCCTTTACTGAGGTCACCAGAGCGGGTCCATGAGGTCCCCGTCGTAAGTCGAGAGCACCTGCCGCAACTCGGTAAAATCCAGGAGGTTCTCCCCTCCAGGCGAGATGAGGCCTGTTTCCACTGAGGTGTCTCGAGGCTAATCACACGTGACCTCTGGAACTTCCAAAGAGTCTTTCACAGCCATGCTGCAACTCAAGAAGTTCCCCGACATACCCGTCTCCACTCAAGAGGAAGCACGAGGGTCCCGGCCACATCCAGAGGAGCTCCGTTTCCGGCTCGTAGCTCGAGAGGACGGATCCTTTCCCTGCTTGGTCCGGAAAGAATTCCCGGCATTCCCATCGCATCTCAAGAGGAGGCGCTCTCCAAAGGAAAGGGGAGAGGAACTGCAGGGTCGTGCCACCATTCCAAGACTCCCCCAGATATCTCAGTCCGTTCCACAGGAACCTGTTTTCCCTGCACTGCCTCGGCTTTCACGCCGAGGATCGACTCACACCACCGTGACACGTGGGACAGAGCTGTGGGAAAGCCTCGTGGGAAAGACTCGAGGGAAAGCCACAGATCCCTTGGTCCACTCAAGGGGAAGCGTGACACTGCTGCTACAGCTCGGGAGGAAAGCGCACGTGCATGCCCCCACTCGAGACGAGGACTGACTCCCCTGGGGAGACTCAGGAAGTACCCCAAGATCCATGTCAGCACTGGAGAGGAATCCTCAGGTTCCGGCACCGACTTCACTCAAGGTCTTATGCCGGGGTCCAGCCCCGGTGGATCCAGGGAATTCGAAGGGTGGACGGCATTGGCGTGGAAAGACTTGTTTATTTATTAATGTAAGATTAGATTAGGAAACTATAGTATAGTAAGAAGATTAAGTGGAGTAAGAGGGCTGAATAGCTTGGTTTACGCGGACGGCCAATAAAATTCCAGACAAGGAATTTGCACCACCTACGTTGGGCCACCGGCGCCCGCTTGAATATCTAAGGGTGCCTCGCCTTAAGCTCCCTTTCGTGCGGGTCTTAACAGCCAGGGCAAGTAAGTAGACCTGGCGAGCCTCCGCACTCCAGGTGGAGATTCAGCCTGAAGTTAAAGTAAAGAGCAGAGAGAAGGAAAGGTAGAGAAGAAGAAAGAGAGAGAAAGACACGGGGGGAGCCAGAGTCCCAAGAAACCAGGCTGAGAGACTAGTTCCGAGAATCTGGTCCGAGAAATTGGCCCCCGGCCCCTAGCCTCCTCCTTTATTGTTCAGAAGGTCTTTTATACTTTGATAAAACATGGGAGATCAATGGATAACACAAAATTATGTAGTGTTCGCAATCCAGATTCTTCTGTATATCATTTTGTATACAAAAAGGTCTCAGGTGATTTACATTATCTTCTGGCGAAGAGGCTTGTTAACACTTTTTGGCTCTCTTCCTTAATGAATGTTAATTTTGTTTCCCCTGAAGTGTTTTTCTTTAATCTGCATCTCCTTAAAGCATTAAAGTTAACATCTCTATAGAACAAAGGTGCAGTGAGTTATAACAAAGAACGGTACTTAACTCAAAGTTCTAATGTTGCTAATACCAGGTCTACTACTTGTTTTTCTATATACCAACTATATCTAAAAATAAAGGATATGAAAATTTGGCAGCAAGCATTGACCCAAAAAAATGAAACTTTTAATCAGTCCTATTCTAAAGATTTTGACTCCTCTGAAGCTCCTGCATTCCTAGGATGTTTTAAGCTTCCTGTGCCTCCTGCGGTCAGGAGCCTCAAACAATCACAAGCGCAGCTGTACGAGTCCTACAGGCAGGCTAGAAAGCCATCAGAGGGTTTTTGGATTGAAACACTCTTTCAAATGCAGAAGACTAATGCCCTGAATTGACTTTTTCCAGAAAAGGTCAGAAGAGTGAAAAAGCAGAGCACAAAAACCGGCAGATTTTTGTTGGGGGTACATGCTTAAAAATTTCCAGAGGGTCCCTGAAGTCTGAGCACGCCTTGCGTATGTCAGCTTCCTTCCTCATAACCTTGTCACGGGCGGGCTTCCTCACACTGGCTCCCGGCAGTCTTAGGCCCCGGCATCGACGAGAGAGGAATCCCGAGAGGCCCCGAGCAACTCGTAAGGGGAATGGCCTTTCCTGAGGCCACCAGAGCGGGTCCCTGAGGTCCTCGTCGTAAGTCGAGAGCACCTGCCGCAACTCGAGAAAATCCAGGAGTTCTCCCCACCAGGCGAGATGAGGCCCATTTCCGCTGAGGCGTCTCGAGGCTAATCACACCTAACCTCTGGAACTTCCAAAGGGTCCTTCACACCCTTGCTGCAACTCAAGAAGTTCCCCGACATACCCGTCTCACTCGAGAGGAAGCACGAGAGTCCCGCCCACATCCAGAGGAGCCCCCATTTCCGCCTCCTAACTCGAGAGGAGGGATCCTTTCCCTGCATGGTCGGGAAAGAATTCCGGCGTTCCCGTCGCATCTCAAGTAGAGGCGCTCTCCACAGGAAGGCGAAGGAACTCCAGGGTCGTGCCACCATTCCCAGAGTCCCCCAGATATCTCAGTCCATTCCAGGGATACCTGTTTTCCTGCACTGCCTCGACTTTCAAGCCGAGGATCGACTCACACCACGGTGGAACGTGGACAGCCTGTGAAAGCTCTGGGAAAGCCTCATGGGAAAGCCTCGAGGGAAAGCCACAGATCCCTTGATCCACGCGAAGGGAAGCGTGACACTGCTGCTGCAGCTCGGGAGGAAAGCGCACGTGCATGCCCCACTCGAGACGAGGACTGACTCCCCTGGGGAGACTCCAGAAGTACCCTAAGATCCATGTCAGCAATGGAGAGGAATCCTCAGGTTCCGGCACGGACTCCACACAAGGTATTAGGCCCCGGCATCGATGGAAGAGAAATCCCGAGAGGCCCCGAGCAACTCGCATGGGGACTGCCTTTCGTGAGGCCATCAGAGCGGGTCCCTGAGGTCCACGTCATAAGTCGAGAGCACCTGCCGCAACTCGAGAAAATCCAGGAGGTTCTCCCCTCAGACGAGATGAGGCCCATTTCCCCAGAGGCGACTCGAGGCTAATCACACCTAACCTCTGGACCTTCCAAAGGGCCCTTCACACCCTTGGTGCAACTCAAGAAGTTCCCCGACATACCCGTCTCCACTCGAGAGGAAGCACGAGAGTCCCGCCCACATCCAGAGGAGCCCTGTTTCGCATCCTAGCCCGACAGGAGGATCCTTTCCCTGCGTGTTCGGCAAAAGAATCCCGGCGTTCCCGTCACATCTCAAGA
>NW_017190703.1:0-11149 GCF_001704415.2 Capra hircus | reverse complement strand
GGTATGCGACTCTGCGATCCCGTGGGACTGTGTCTCCTACCAGGCTCCTCTGTCCATGGGATTTTCCAAGTAAGAGTGCTGGAATGTGTTGCTATTTCCTTCCCCAGGGGATCTTCCCGACCCAGGGACTGAACACAGGTCTCCTGGATTGCAGGCAGATCTCTTACCATCTGAGCCACCAGGGAAGCCAAGCCTAACCTGTTTGTATTTGCGATCTTAGTTAGATTTAATGTGTGCTTGGGTTTCCTATTCAAGACTACAGATTCTTCTTGGACAAATAACTGTGTCACATAGCACTTTGGTGCCTCTTTCAGCCCCAAGCGCAATACTGAACACGTAATAAAGATTGGTTAAATTTTTCAAGTATCAGTATCAGAAAATACACATTGTGACATTTCAACTTAATATTGATGGGGCCTGTTTTCCTGTAATATCCCGGAAAGGACGGCAAAATAATAAGATCTTGTAAGATAAATATGTCTGAAATTTAGAGGCTGCCAAGAAGTTGTTAAGTACAGTCCTGTGGGGTGGGAGAGAACTATGATACATCTACCTTGTAGAAGGATGCCACATAAAAATGATGTTTCATTGCTACCTTTTTTTTTTCTTTTTTTCAGAAAGTACGTGTTGTATCCTAACCTGCTATCTCAGGGGTGCTTGCTGCCATCATGGGAAACCAGCTCGCTGGCATTGCTCCCTCCCAGATCCTTTCTGTGGAGAGTTATTTCTCAGACATCCATGACTTTGAATATGATAAGAGTCTGGAGGCTGCCAGAAGTTGTTAAGTACAGTCCTGTGGGGTGGGAGAGAACTATGATACATCTACCTTGTAGAAGGATGCCACATAAAAAATGAATGTTTCATTGCTACCTTTTTTTTTTTCTTTTTTTCAGAAGTACGTGTTGTATCCTAACCTGCTGTTCTCAGGGGTGCTTGCTGCCATCATGGGAAACCAGCTCGCTGGCATTGCTCCCTCCCAGATCCTTTCTGTGCAGAGTTATTTCTCAGACATCCATGACTTTGAATATGATAAGAGTCTGGGGGAGTACTCGTTCTTTAAAGTTGCTCGAGCGAAGCACCGAGAAGGCTTGGTGGTTGTGAAGGTCTTTGCAATTCAGGATCCCACGTTGCCTCTCACCAGCTATAAACAAGAGCTGGAGGAACTGAAAATCAGGCTTCATTCTGCCCAGAACTGTCTGCCTTTCCAGAAAGCTGCCGAAAAAGCATCTGAGAAGGCAGCCATGCTCTTCAGGCAGTACGTTGCGAGACAACCTCTACGACCGCATCAGCACCCTCCGTTCTTAAATAACATTGAGAAGCGCTGGATCGCTTTCCAGATCCTCACAGCTGTGGACCAAGCGCACAAGTCCGGCGTCCGTCATGGGGACATCAAGACGGAGAAGTGATGGTCACCAGTTGGAACTGGGTTCTTCTAACGGATTTTGCCAGTTTCAAGCCCACTTACCTTCCAGAGGACAACCCGGCAGATTTCAACTATTTTTTTGACACTTCACGGAGGAGAACTTGTTACATTGCTCCTGAATTTGAAATTTATGGTGGATTGTTTGCCACAGAGTTAGAATATATGAGAGATCCTTCAACTCCACTTGTAGACTTAAACAGCAATCAGAGAACAAGAGGAGAATTGAAGCGAGCAATGGATATCTTTTGAGCAGGTATTTGAGTTGGTCAGCTTTGCTAAGGTGGGAATGAATGTGCATTTATTTTAACTGTTGAATACAGAAATTAACTTTTTGGTAAATCCACCTACTCTTCAGACAGATGCATTATTTCATTGGATGTGTTTTAAGTAGCTAGAATATGCAGAGAGTGATCCGCTTATTCAGATGTTTAAGGAATATCTGAATTCTTCTGTATGGGTCAGGCACTGTCTTAAGTGAGAGAGATGAATAGTTACATTTCTCTTTTCAAGGTGCTTGCCCTTTAAATGAAGAGATTGATATTGGTGAGATTTCGGTGCACTGCTTTTTGCTGTGGTGGTGATATGCTTAGGGTACTGTTACAGGAACATATGGATACTTAAATGAGTGTTTGGTGGTGATGGGTAGAGAAGCAGAATCAGGAAAGGAATCTTGGTTGGAAGGATGATATTTACGCTGAGACCTGAAAGGTGATTATGGCTCAGATGCTGAGTTGTGGTCGACTCTTTGCGACCCCATGGAGTGCATCACCCCAGGCTTCCCTGTCCTTCCCCCAGCTCCCAGAGTTTACCCAAACTCATGTCCATTGAGTCGGTGATGCCATCCAACCATCTCATCCTCTGCTGCCCTCTTCTGTTTCCTCCAATCTTTGCTAGAAACAGGGTCTTTAGCACTGATTTGGCTCTTCCATCAGGTAGCCAAAGTATTGGAGCTTCAGCCTCAGCATTAGTCCTTCAAGTGAATATTCAGGGTTGATTTTTCCTTTAGGACTGACTGGTTTGATCTCCTTACTGTGCAAGGGACAGCACCACAGTTCAAAAGCATCAGTTGTTTGGCACCCAGCCTTTATGGTCCAACTCTTACATCCACACATGACTACTCGAAAAACCATAGCTTTGACTATACACACCTTTGTGGGCAAAGTAGTAGTTGCTTTTTTATGCATTGTCTAGGTTTGTTGTAGCTTTTCTTCCAAGGAGCAAGCATCTTTTAATTTCATGGCTGCAGTCATTATCCACAGTGATTTTGGAGCCCAAGGAAATCTGTCACTGGTTCCACTTTTTCCCCACCTGTTTGCCATGAAGTGTTGGGCTTGGATGCCGTGATCTTAGCTTTTGAGTGTTGAGTTTTAAGACGTTTTTTTCACTCTCTTTCACCCTCGTGAAGAGGCCCTTTAGTTCCTCTTCACTTTCTGCTATTAGAGTTGTATCATCTGCATATCTGAGGTTGTTGATATTTCTCCCGGCTATCTTGATTCCACCCTGTGGTTCATTCAGCCTAGCACTTCGCAAGATGTACTTTGCATAGAAATTAAATATGCATGGTGACAATATAACAACCTTGATTTACTCCTTTCCCAATTTTGAACCAGTCCGATGTTTCATGTCTGATTCTAACTGTTTTTTCTTGATCTGCATCCAGGTTTCTCAGGACACAGGTAAGGTGATCTGGTATCTCTTGAAGAATTTTTCCACAGTTCGTTGGGATCCACACAGTCAAAGGCTTTTGTGTAGTCAGTGAAACGATGTTTTTTTGGAATTTCCTTGCTTTCTCTGTGATCCAGTGGATGTTGGTAATTTGATCTCTGGTTCCTCTGCCTTTTCTAAATCTAGCTTGTACATCTGGAAATTCTTGGTTCACGTACTGCTAAAGCATAAGTTGAGGGATTTTGAGCGTTACCTTGCTGGCATGTGAAATGAGTGCAGTGGTTCGGTAGTTTAAACATTCTTTGGCAATGCTCTTCTTTGGAGTGAAAACTAACCTTTTCCAGTCCTGTGATCACTGCTGAGTTTTCCAACTTTGCTGGCATATTGAGTGCAGCACTTTCACAGTATCATCTCCTAGGGCTTGAAATAGCTCAGCTGGAATTCCGTCACCTCCACTAGCTTTGTTCATAGTAATGCTTCCTAAGGTCCACGTGACTTCACAGTTGAGGATATCTGACTCTAGATGAGTGATCACACCGTCATAGTTCTCTGGGTCATTAAGACCTTCTTTGTACAGTTCTTCTGTGTATTCTTGCCGCCTCTTCTTAATCTCTTCTGCTTCTGTTAGGTTCCTACTGTACCTGTCCTTGCATGACATATTTCCTTGGTATCTCCAGTTTTCTTGAGAGGTCTCTAGTCTTTCCCATTCTATTGTTTTCCTCTGTTTCTTTGCACTGTTCATGTAAGAAGGCTTGTGATTAGATTCACATTATTCATTCTCAGGCCCTCTGTGTAGGTGATGATGTTTTCATACTATGTTATCTGGAGCAAATGGTATGTAATGGTGATGTTTATTTTGATCATGTGGTCAAATGCTTGCCCACTTTCTCCTTTCTGTAGTTACTTGTTGTTTTTGTTTTTAATCCCTTGCAATTAGTAAAGCGACCTGTGGAAGAAACTTTTAACACCGTGCTAGTATCCTGCCAGTTGTCACGATTTCCTCTTTGATTTAGCATCTGTTGATCATTCTTGTCTTCTTTGATCTTTACTGTGATGGTTGCAAAATGATGATCTTCCGATTCCAGCACCTTCCACCATAGGCCTTCAGCATTCTATGTGCACAAGTATCCTCTCTTTCCCCTAACTTGTTTATTATTGTTGGTATGGACTCTTCTGGAGAAGGCAGTGACACCCCACTCCAGTACTCTTGCCTGGAAAATCCCATGGGCGGAGGAGCCTGGTAGGCTACAGTCCATGGGGTTGCAAAGAGTCGGACACAACTGAGCAAATTCACTACTACTACTATGGACTCTTCAGTTCGTACCTGCAGTTTGTAGGTAGGTAGGTGATATTACCTGCAGGTAATATTCTTTGTAGGATTTTTATATCAGGGATATTAATGTTTAGTTTTCTTTAATTATGATCCTTTTGTGTAGTTTGCTACTAGGGTAAGATTGGCCTCATAGAATAACTTGGAAAGTGTTTCTCCTCTGTGTTTTGTTAGGACTTGTTAAGGATGGCTGTTAATTATTTTAATGTTTGGCAGAATTCACTTGTTTAGCTGGCTTAGGTTTCTCTTTGTGGGAGATTTTTAATTACTAATCCCATCACTCTTTAAGGTCTATTCAGATTTTCTTTGAAGTCACCTTTGGTCATCTTTATCTTTTTAGGAATCTGTCCATTTCATTTAGTTTGTCTTAATTTTTGGCAGGCATACATTTGTTTAAATTATTCCCTTAAAATTCTTTTTATTTCTGTGAGGTTGGTAGTCATGTCCCCTTTTTCCTACCTGATTTTAGTAGTTTGAGTCATCTCAGTAAAAGTTTGTCAGTTGTGTTGAGATTTTCAGTGCACAAGCTTTTGGTTTTGGTAACATTCTCTAGTGTATTTTATACCTTATTGCATAAATTTTCTCTCCAATTTCTGGTTTTCCTTTCCTTCTTTTCCCTTTGGTTTTAGTTTGTTTCTCAAGGTTAAGATTAAGTTATTGTTTTGAGCTCTTTTGCAAGTTAGGTGTTTATCGTTTACATCTTCTCCAAATGCTGCCTTGGTTGCATACCATACGTTTTTGTGTATTGCTTTCATTTTCATGCATCTCAAAGTATTTCGTAAGTTTTCTTGATCATTGATTATTTATGAATACATTGTTTCATTCTACATATTTGTGAATTTTTCAGATTTCTGATACTGATTTATTTCATTCCATTGTGTTTGAAGGACATAATTTCTATGATTTCAGTCCTTTAAAACTCTTGAAGCTTGTTTTATGGTCCAGCATATGGTTTCATCTGAGAGTGTGCCACATGTGCTTGAGAAGAAATTTGTATTCTGTTAGATGGAGCGAGTGTTCCTTTGATATCCGTTAGATCTAGTTGATGGTATTGTTCAGTTCTTCTGTTTTCTTTTTGCTTTGGTGTTCTTAATAGCCATTTTTAGTTTTTTTTTAAATTATAAAACTTGATACTATATGAATAGAAATTAAGAAATTTATTGAGTTTTTATTATATATCAGGAACTGTCTTAGTTGCTAGAGATTTTTTAGTGAACAAAATAGACAAAAATCCCTATGGAGTTTACATTCTCGTGGGTATATGGATAGTAAAGAAATACATGCATAAAATATAAAATGTGGTGTTTGGTGTTGTTGGGAGAGGATTTTGCTATGTGTTGAGGGTGGGGTAGTTGTGTTGGGCGCTTGCAGTTTTCAACTGGGCAGTCACGAAATGCCACACTGCTAAGATGACATTTGATTCAAGACCTGAAAGAGGTTTAGGTGTAAACCATGAAGATTCTCGATGGAGTCACACCCCAGGCAGAGGGACTGGCACATGCAAAGCTGTGGCTCAGGTTGTTCAAAAATCTTCTTAAAACTTGTTAAATGTGTGTCAGATAATGATTCGGTGAAACTGCTCTGTCTTTTTGGGAATGTAGATACTTTATTTCTTGTTTGAAGATTATTTAAGTGCACTATGAAGGGTATCTCTTTTCCCCCTTTAATCTTACAACCACACTTCTTAGCACTTCCCATTTTATAATTGTGTTTGCTGGTTTACTTTCTCTCTTCTAGAATAAGAGCTTCCTGAGGGCAGAGATTTTATCTGTTTCGTGCACTGTTAAAGTCTAGTGTGTGGTAGGCACCTGATAACTCTTTGTTTAATGGTTAGTGAGCGAGTTGTCAGATATGACTTCTCAGTAGTTTCTTATGAACTTAATGTCTATAAATTCATAATAAAAACTCTATTATGACTTTCAATCTATCCTTATCTCTCTTAATATATGTGTATATGTAATGCATGTGTAGTACATTTGTTTTAAACTAGAAAACAAAGAAGTAGTTTGATTTAATTTTTTAAGGAGAAAAATTAAGTAGGCCTCTTTTGACTTCATTCTTTTGTAAACTGATGATTCACTGGTAGACATTTTTTCTGCCTTGCTTGATTGTAGTTGTATGTTCCATTAAAGAAGTTATGTATCTTGAGTTTCATGAATTCTCTGAATTTTGATTTGTATTAAGAATCTGTTGCCTTTCAGTTTTAATGGAATTATTTCCTGCTGTTTTCCAGGTTGTGTGATCGCTGAGCTTTTTACAGAAGGCGTGCCTCTGTTTGATCTCTCTCAACTTTTGGCCTATAGAAATGGGCAGTTTTTCCCTGAGCAGGTGCTGAGTAAAATTGAAGATCGCAGTATAAGAGAATTGGTAACTGCTGCAAATATTTACCATAATGTTTTAAATAGAATTATATTCTCCCTTCGGTATTAGTTCTCTGGAAGGTTTTGAATTTGGGACAAGCACTAAAGCCCCATAGACTAATATAAGCCTCCTATCGTTTTTAGTTTGTTTGGCAGAAATGTATAATTTTCTCCCCTTCTTAGACACAGAGCTCATTTGACTTTATATAACAAATACACACACACCCCTTTCCATTAGAATCCTAACTCTGCTTTGGACAGATTTGGAAGGAAATAAGGAGGTGCTTGGGCATTAGAGAGGATGTCCAAGATAGAGCTTGCTGGTAAGTAATAAAGAGGATAAATATGTAAAATGAGGAGACAGGAGAATCAGCTTGAGTGTAGTACAGCAGTATAGGGGCATTTCATATAGAAGCAGCTGGCTTTGTAGACGTTCCTTGACTCTGAGGGCAGTTCTGGCAGTGGGGCTGTTGAATCACCCGTTAGTATAGCAGATCAGATGTGAGGAATTCTGGGAGGTCATGTCAGCCGTATATATCCACACTGCTGTTTGAGGGGATTTTTTTTACGGCATTTACTATAGTAACTGATGCATCTGATGATGACTGTGAGCCACTGAAAGGTTATGGTATATTTAAAATATTCTTTAGTAAGGTAGGGAACCCTGCATTTTGATTTCTTTTAAAAATGGCAAATATTAAAAAGTAAGATGCTCCAGAGGAAGCCAGTTTAGCTCACATCCAGTGAACAGTAGACTGGCTTTAGGAGCTGGCATACCTGTCTGTTCTCAGGGTGGTGCCCATTATCATGTTGGCTAAGTAACTTTATGAATTTGGGCCAACCTTTTCTTAGCTGTAGAAGGAATGAATTTGAGTGCTTTTAAAGACTTGATCCTCTTTATGTGTCTGGACCATCTAGAGTACATTACTACGTGATTTCGTCTTGCTTTATAGGGTGATGAGAGAGTCACATTTTACTCAGTAGTGAGGTTCTGAAAGTAGTTTGAAAGGTGAAGATTGGAAAGAGTCAGTATGACCTCAGAATCCCTTTAAATCACGTGTAAGTTGGTGTTGTAGCTTTGGTCTGATTTAATTTGCTTTTCTCAAATCTGTGTTTTATTCCCATTTTCCCCTTGGTGTAGGTAACTCAGATGATTCACCGTGAACCAGATAAACGTTTAGAGGCAGAAGATTACTTAAAGCAGCAACGTGGCAATGCCTTTCCTGAAATAGTCTATACTTTTCTTCAGCCTTATATGGCCCAGTTTGCCAAAGAAACATTTCTTTCTGCAGATGAGCGTATTCTGGTTATAAGGAAGGATTTGGACAACATCATTCACAATCTCTGTGGACACGATCTGCTGGAGAAAGCGGATGGAGAGCCCAAGGAGAATGGGCTGGTTATCTTGGTGTCAGTTATAACGTCCTGCCTGCAGACCCTGAAATACTGCGACTCCAAGCTTGCCGCTTTGGAACTTATTCTCCATTTGGCCCAAGATTAAGTGTAGAAATTCTTTTGGATCGTATTACACCTTATCTTTTGCATTTCAGCAATGACTCTGTTCCCAGAGTAAGGGCCGAAGCCTTGAGGACATTGACTAAAGTTCTTGCTCTGGTGAAGGAGGTTCCTCGCAACGATGTCAACATTTACCCAGAGTACATCCTGCCAGGCATAGCCCACTTGGCCAGGATGACGCCACAATCGTCAGGCTAGCCTATGCTGGTAAGAGCTTATTATCCCAGTAAATGACCACTGACATCTGAAATTAGTGACCGTAATACCTCTTGTTTCTCTGATATTTTGGAAATTCCAAAGATAACCTTGAACTTTCATCCTTGAATTATTTGTGTACATTTTGGTATAATTTATAGCTGATCTGTTCATGAAACTCAAGCTTTGTGTGTACTCTGATTATTTGAAGTGATCAGAATTATTAAGTAAAAATATATAGCACAGAATTTTATGATTGTACTGGGAGTAGTCATCTCACATGCTAGTAAAGTAATGCTCAAAGTTCTCCAAGCCAGACTTTAGCAATACGTGAACCGTGAACTCCCTGATGTTCAAGCTGGTTTTAGAAAAGGCAGAGGAACCAGAGATCAAATTGCCAACATCCGCTGGATCATGGAAAAAGGAAGAGAGTTCCAGAAAAACATCTATTTCTGCTTTATTGACTATCCCAAAGCCTTTGACTGTGTGGATCACAAGAAACCGTGGAAAATTCTGAAAGAGATGGGAATACCAGAACACCTAACCTGCCTCTTGAGAAATCTGTATGCAGGCCAGGAAGCAACAGTTAGAACTGCACATGGAACAACAGACTGGTTCCAAATAGGAAAAGGAGCACGTTAAGGCTGTATATTGTCACCCTGCTTATTTAACTTCTATGCAGAGTACATCATGAGAAACGCTGGGCTGGAAGAAGAACAAGCTGGAATCAAGATTGCCGGGAGAAATATCAGACACCTCAGATATGCAGATGACACCACCCTTATGGCAGAAAGTGAAGAGGAGCTAAAAAGCCTCTTGATGAAAGTGAAAGAGGAGAGCGAAAAAGTTGGCTTAAAGCTCAACATTCAGAAAACGAAGATCATGGCATCTGGTCCCATCACTTCATGGGAAACAGATGGGGAAACAGTAGAAACAGTGTCAGACTTTTTTGGGGGGGCTGGAAAATCACTGCAGATGGTGACTGTAGCCATGAAATTAAAAGACGCTTACTCCTTGGAAGAAAAGTTATGACCAACCCAGATAGTATATTCAAAAGCAGAGACATTACTTTGCCGACTAAGGTCCGTCTAGTCAAGGCTATGGGTTTTCCTGTGGTCATGTATGGATGTGAGAGTTGGACTGTGAAGAAGGCTGAGCACCAAAGAATTGATGGTTTTGAACTGTGGTGTTGGAGAGAACTCTTGAGGGTCCCTTTGACTGCAAGGAGATTCAACCAGTCCATTCTGAAGGAGATCAGCCCTGGGATTTCTTTGGAAGGATTGATGCTAAAGTTGAAACTCCAGTACTTTGGACACCTCATGCGAAGAGTTGACTCATTGGAAAAGACTGTGATGCTGGGAGGGACTGGGGGCAGGAGGAGAAGGGGACGACCCAGGATGAGATGGCTGGATGGCATCACGGACTCGATGGACGTGAGTCTGAGTGAACTCCGGGAGATGGTGATGGACAGAGAGGCGTGGCGTTCTGCGATTCATGGGGTCCCAAAGATTCGGACACGACTGAGCAACTGAACTGAACTGAACTGAACTGGGAGTATTAACATTAATTTGGAGTACGAGGTTTACAAGTATGTGCTTCTGATCTAGTGTCTTTAGATCTTTCTGAAGTTTCTCTGAACAGATATGTTTGCTTGAATATTAGCATTAGGTATAACAGTCTATTGCTGTTGAAAAAATTAATTTTCCTCGGTAGTTTGGTGTTGAAAGGTCCTAACCTGTTAGGTTACTGAATTTGAAGGTGCTTTCAGTTACTATGGGAAATAGACGGGGTAACAGTGGAAACAGTGTCAGACTTTATTTTTTTGCTCTCCAAAATCACTGCAGATGGTGACTGCAGCCATGAAATTACAAGATGCTTACTCCTTGAAAGAAAAGTTACGACCAACCTAGATAGTATATTCAAAAGCAGAGCCATTACTTTTCCGCCTAAGGTCCGTCAAGTCAAGGCTATGGTTTTCCAGTAGTCATTATGGATGTGAGAGTCGGACTGTGAAGAAGGCTGAGCGCCGAAGAATTGATGCTTTTGAACTGTGGTGTTGGAGAAAACTCTTGAGAGTCCTTGGACTGCAAGGAGATCCAACTAGTCCATTCTGAAGGAGATCAGCCCTGGGATTTCTTGGAAGGAATGATGCTGAAGTTGAAACTCCAGTACTTTGGCCACCTGATGCGAAGAGTTGACTCATTGGAAGAGACCTGATGCTGGAAGGGATTGGGGGCAGGAGGAGAAGGGGACGGACAGAGGATGAGATGGCTGGATGGCATCATGGACTCGATGGACGTGAGGCTGAGTGAACTCTGCGGGTTGGTGATGGACAAGGAGGCCTGGCGTGCTGCAGTTCATGTCGTCGTAAAGAGTTGGACACAACTGAGTGACTAAACTTAACTGAATGTTGATATTTCAATATAATATTGAAAAATTCAGCTGTTCAAGCATCAACTTAATTGCAAGTGAATCAAATAAAATGAAGAAAAAGGCTATGGTTTTTAAAATCAGGTTGTGTTTTTTAGACTATTATGAGCTATTTTTGCCCAGTGTGTCTTAGTCTTTCTCAGTTGTAGTGAATAGGTAAGATTCTGATGTGTAGGTATTATATTAATATATCATATTTACATTCATTTACTAGCAGTCATAGCATAAAAA
>NW_017190702.1:0-21877 GCF_001704415.2 Capra hircus | reverse complement strand
GACACCATCAAATGTGAAACCTCGAGCTCCACCTCGCTGCGGTCCTTTCGTCTGGACCGGCTCACGGGCTCACTGCGCACAGCCAGCGACGAGGACATCAGGGACGCCGCAAGTAAGGGGCCTGCTGCGCTTCGTCGTCAGTTTCAGGAGCCCTGTGGCTCTTGTCTTGAAAGAGTTGCAAGGATGGTTTGTAAAGGAATCCCACTGGATTCGGTGCCTGTGTTTAGTGGTGAACTTCAGGTGCTGGGGTAGAAGAGCTTAGTGACCTAGGTGATTTTAGAAAACATCTGTCTCTACGTATTGACTCCTGTGGGAGGACTCTTCCTGCTCTTGCTAGAGGTCTGCCAGGCCTGGGGCGCGTTCCTGATGGTTACAGCTCCGTGCCTCTCGCTTTACTCTTGAGGGTCCCTCCCTTTTCCTCAGGGGTCTCCTCTCAGGAGACTGTCTGTCCCTCCTGTGACTGACACTGTCCTCATTCAGACCCCCACCTGCTGAGCTCCCGTCATGAGCCAGGCAGCCCTCGATGGAGGGCACATGTGGTCACCTGCCCAGCAGCCCTGCACAGTGACCGTCGCTCTCCTGCCACGGCCGAGAGACGTCACCCCAGGAGGCGGGGGGAACTGCCCAGAACTGGGGAGCTCGCCTTCTCTGGGAGCGTCGTCACCTGCCAAGCAGAGACCCTGAGGGAGGGTCAGGGCGCCCTCTGCACCAGCTCGTCTGGAGTGAAGCCCTCCTTGGGGGAGAGCTCCAGTCAGAGAATCTCAGCTTCCTGGGGCCATTGGTTGTGGCCGGAAGCCTGCATTGCTCGTGTGGAGTGTGGGTGGTGAAGGAGACTCCACTGTCTGCTGCGAGGTTGAGGCGTGGGTGTTGCTGGGTGGCCGGTTCTATCAGTAGGTCTTATGGAGGGGTGTGTGTTTGCACAAGGGTGCCAGTTAAAGGTCATTTTCTCTCCCCGAAGCGCGACAGGCTCTCAGGACGGTCCCGGGGGCAACCCCAGCAACAGCAACAGCAGCCAGGACTCGCTGCAGAAAGCCCCAAAGAAGAAGGGCATCAAGTCCTCCATCGGTCGTTGGTTTGGCAAGAAGGAAAAGGGCCGGCCTGGACACACCAGCAAGGAGGCGTTAGGACCAGGTGGGTGCTTCACCGTTCAGAGGGAGGAGGGTCTGCATGTATGTCCCTTCTGTGTCTCCCCCGCTGTCCCACGAGGCTCCTGTCACTCACGCTGGGTGTCCTTCTGGGAGGAGCGGAGGAGGCGTCAGTCTTCTCTAGGGTCCGAGATGATCAGATCAGTTGATGAGTAGATGGGTGGACAGGTAGATGAACAGATGGCTGGCTGGATGGGTGGATGAACGGAGCATGGAATGAGTAAAGCGGATGCTTATACTCCGATGAGAAACGTATTCTACGAAATGGTTGGGTAGGAGCCGGGCAGTGACTGTTTCCTCCAGAACAGTGACAAGTGTTTGGAAACGGCCTAAGTGCTCATCAGAGAGGAGTGAGGTACAATCTGTGGGCACCCCACAAGGAACAGCATCCCCTCCTTCCTGCCACTTTCCCCATCCCCAGGGGCTCATGAGGGATTCTGCCCATGCCCCCCACCCCAGCCTACAGCCACGCAGGTCCTCCTGGGGTCTCCTCATCACACAGTGTTTTCATCAGGCCCCCGTCTCGCTCGGCTTCATCTCCTTAAGGACAGGGTATGTTCCTGCCTCTTCAGCCAGATATTTGTTGAGTGTCTTCTTTTTGCTGGGTGTGGGATTTACAGGGTGAGTCAAACAGATGTGGTCTGGAGCACAGTGAAGGGGAAGTGAAAAAAAAGGAGCAGATTATTCAATGCTATCCCTCTTGTTAGTAAATACAACACTGAGCTGGATGGTGCATTGATTGTATACCAGATGCTGTGTGTGCCCCTTACCAAGCAGGTGCTGCCACCTCCCGATTTGCAGGGGAGGAGACAGTGATGGTCACGCGGTGAGGCAGTGGTGAGGGCAGGTTCACATCCACGCAGTGGGACCATGCACTTTGCCGAGCCCCAGCCACCTCTCTGGTGGATGCCGCAGGAATGAGATGGTTCTATGGCATCACTGATTCGATGGACATGAGTTTGAGCAAACTCCAGGAGACAGTGACTTACAGCAAAGCCTGGAGTGCTGCAGTCCACGGAGTGGCAAAGAGTTGGACACAACTGAGTGACTGAACTAAAACCTGAGTGTGTGCTAAACTGCTTCAGTCGTGTCTGACTCTTTGTGACCCCAGGGACTGTAGCCCAGGAGCTCCTCTGTCCGTGGGATTCTCCAGGCAAGAATACTGGAGTGGGTTGCCATGCCCTTCTCCAGGGCATCTTCTCAACCCAGGGATCGAACCCACATCTCTCGTTATCTCTTGCAGTGCAGGCAGGATGTTTACCGCTAGCGCCACCTGGAAAGCCCCAGGGAATGCTGACAACTAGGAAATGCAGAAAATAAGGGGGCTGCTCCTAAGCTAAACTGGAAGAGCAGCAAGCACAGGATGAAAAGAGGAAAACACACGAAGAGCAACAACAGTGCCGACAGAAACAAGCCGGGATGTGTTCACCCACAAAACAAAGTATCTGTGCCATTCGGAGGAGGAGCCCGCCAGCCCTTGGAGGGACAGTTGGAACCAGAATGAAAACCGAGGCCATGGTCAGCAGTGCCCACCCACACGGCCCGAGTGGCGTGGTGTCACTCACCGGCTTCCTGTGTCCCCAGAGCTGCTGGGGGTGACATCTGAGTGCTGAGGCCAGGCAGCGTCCCCAGGTGAGCTAAGGCATCCCTGCTCTCCTTCCAGTGCTGCTGTGGGGCTCTCTGTGGGCGGCCACCCTCATCGCCTGCTCTGCCACCCGCTGGGGCCCGGCTGTGCCCCTGGGATCCTTTCAGCCCTTGAACTTGGGTGTTCCCAGCCCTCTGCCACGTCGCACTGGGACGCAACTCAGGACTTGGGCTTGAGATATCAAGGAGACCGTGAATCTGGAAGGACACAGCCCTGGAGCCCTGGAGTGAGCATGTGAGAAGAGCAGGAGAGCAAAGCCCCCTCGGGGAGGCAGCAGAGCTGGGGAACGTGCCCACACCCACCGCTGCCTCTGGCACAAGTGCCTCTTCTTTGCCTCTCCTTGGCCTGAAACAGACCCCAGCTGCTGCTGCTCCGCAGGTGCTTCCTAAAGATGCACATCCTGCAAGAGCTATTTTCCTGCTGCTCTGGGGCTGCCTAAGTGTGCTCAGGATCGTCAGACAAGGGGGCTGCCACCCCTGATGCTGAGGGAGGCCTGATGCTGATTGATGCTGGGGGAGGGCCTGCCTGATGCTGGCCCCTGATGCTGGGGGAGGGCCTGGCCTGATGCTGGGCCTGATACTCCAGGAGGGCCCTGATGCTGGCTAAGGCCTGATGCTGGATAAGGGCCTGATGCTGGGGGAGGGCCTGATGCTCCTGATGCTGGGGGAGGGCCTGATTCTGGGGGAGGGCCTGATGCTGGGGATAGGCTGGACTAGGGTCTGATGCTGGGGGAGGTCCTGATGCTGGGGGATGCTGCCTGATGCTGGAGGTGATGCTTATGCTGGACTTGATGCTGGATGATGCTAGGCTGATGCTGGGGGAGGTCCTGATGCTCTAAGGCCTGATGCTGCTGATGCTGGTGGGAAGGTCTGATGGTGGTGGGCAGCCTGCCCAGATGTACACAGAGTTGTGATTATAAATCTCTCTGAGAAATCTTTGTTTCATACTTTCCTGACCACCTTGCTATGTTCTTTTTTTCTGAAGCATAATTGCTGTGCAATATCGGTTTGCTTTCTGCCGTACAGCAACATGAATTAGCCATAGGTGTACGTGTGTCCCCTCCCTCTTGAATCTCCCTCCCACCTCCCCCTGCTACATTCTTGTTTCTATGGATATATGAATAATAAAGACTGTTGACTAAAATAACATGAAAAGCTCCCACACACAAGTGTGCACACGTACACTCCCTAGTGCATCATTCGGGTCCACGTCAGGGTTGCCCTCGGCCACCCCGCCCTGGATCCACGGTGAGCCTCGACACCTGCACTTTGTTCCCACCCTCGGCCTGCTGCCCACGCCTCAGCAGCAGAGGGGCCCTGTCCCCGCAGGTGCTGAAGTGATGGAGTCCCTTGTCTCCGGAGCCAAGGACATGAATACCAGGTCGGTCGTCCTTTGGGGACACCTATACTTCCGCCTTCTAGCCTTTCCATTGTATCCACCCGTTTCTCTTAACAGAATGTCCGTGTGATGACACGGGCTCGCATGACCAGCTCTGGTCTGTTCTCATTGAGAGTACAGCTTACCCTCGGCACTCTTTATTGCAGTGGGAAATTTTGCTTCAGTCCTTTATTGAAAGAAAGCAATAAATAATCCTGTCATAAGAAATAGTTCAAAAGTAGACTGTGCATACTTTGTCACATATTCAGGAAGTTCACAAGAGATTAATAGAAAATCAGAATGTTAACAATGAATTGTACAAGGAAAGGCAGAACACACATGTGAAGAGACATGCCGTCTGTGTCTGCTGAGAGATCAGCTGCATAATAAGGCACCATGACCTGAACGCATCTCTTGCTGCTGCTTTAATGTGCTGCTGAAAAAGTAAAAGTTATATTTGCTACTTATACTATCCAAAATGGCTATGTCATCAAAATCTAAAAATGTATGCCTAGGTCCATTCTTTAAACATGTTTACAAATAGATGTAAAAAGATGATTTACATCAGAGAAATAAGGCCTTTGTCAGAGCTGCACTGTGCTGTCTGTCTGTCGGGGAGGTGGCGCCCTCACTTTCCAGCTCCATGGCTCCCCAGCGGGTGCAGGGCATCGCGATTGGTCCTCGAAGAGTCTCAGCGGAGAGGAGGGATCTGGGTCCACAGAGACTGGGTTACAGGAGAGATTTTCATAGTCGTCTTCTAGTTATCCTTTCAGCCCAAATTTCATTAGAAGCTTACATTTAACACCCAGTACTTTTAAATCGCTTCATGCTGCAGACAAAAAGCATTTCTTCCCAGAAACAAAGTACAGTTTAGGTCAGTCGTTGAAATACAATAATTGGTTGAAATTAAGTTCGCTCATTTCAGAGTGATTGTTGGAGAGCTTGGTTACATTCGGGAAGGAAAATGCACACCGTGTCATGAAGATTTTACAATCGCAGTAAAACCCCTTCTCTCATGGTTTAACATTTAAAAATTAAACAAGAATAATGACAATAAATGCATCATTTGCAAAAGCCCTATATTTGTTCATAGGATTTATACAGACAAGTATTACAGTACAACCATTTGAAAGACTAAAATCAGGTATCAGAACATGAACTGATCTGAAAGGATATTCATAGCCTGGATATACAAGAAAAAGGAAGTATATAAATGAAGTCATAAGTTTACATAAATATAAGAAACATTAAATTTTAAAATATTTTCTCTATGGTATTCATGAATTTTTCACTAATTAAAAACTCTGCAATAAAATATCTTATGGTCCCTATAACAAGTATCGACAGATTAAAGATTGCATCAAGTTCAAAATGTAGCCTTTGTCGTATTCTGGACGCTGTATAATCACCTACAGAAGTAGTGTGGGTCAACTGGAAACAAACACATAGACGAGTCAGTCCTGGGATGGCAGCTGGTGCCCGAGGCCCTCCTCTCCAGACACCCCGCCCCACCCCATTGTGGGCTTCAGCTGCTTTGAGAATTCAGAGAAACGTGAAGGACCAAGCAGATCAAGGAGAGAACTCTGTGGCTGACTTTATTCTGACATATAGCTAAAAGCTGCTGGTAAAAAACCTTAAAACCCAATCCAGCTTTCTAGCTGAGACGTGAACAGGACAGAGCAGACAGCCTCCTACTCTCAGAGTGGCTCGAGCAGGGCTGGGCTCCCGGGCTGGACCCACCAGAGGACCGCCCAGAGCAGCCCCTGCAAGGGAGGGTGGCCCCTCAGCGGTGGCTGACCCCCAGATGCCGGGGCACTTCTGTGTTAAACACTGGCCTCTGGATGGAGAGGCCCAGGGCAGGGCAGCCCTGTGACCCCTGCTGCTCTGGGCCCTGTTCCCTCCGAGAACGTGCACGCAGGGCATGGCCAGCAGCACTGCTGCTGTGGGAGGGAGACCGTGTGCACGGACGCGAGGGAGACGGGCCATGTTCTGACCACTCAGGTGGCAGGCGAGCGCCAAGGTCACGTTCTCTGCTGCTGAGGGCTCCTCTCCCGGCGCGACCTCTGGAGACCTGCTGACCCTCCACTCCTAGGGAGTGGCCTCCGTGCCCCCTCGGGACCAGGCCGGCGTGTACTCACCGCAAAGCTCAGCAGGAGTAAGTCCTGACTGTAGCACAATCCAGCCTCTGTGTTCCCGCCACGCTGCTTGGTCCCAAGAGCACAGGAGGAAGCATGCAAACACAGACTGTGGTTAGTCGTGCAATATCACACGGGGCACGAGGACACACACACACCTGCAGCGCCCACTCCTACTGAGGGTGGGGAAACTTCTAGAGGGTGGATGAGCTGGAGAGAGCAAGCCTGGGGGCTGCCACGTGGGGGTCCCTGCCACCCGGAGGGGGACGGGACGGTCACACTAGAGCATCAACGGCACATTCGATGACAGAAACGCCGACATGGGGACAGCTACTCCACAGCTACTCAGCTATTCACAGAGCTCCAGATCACATATTCGACACAGTCTATTGTCACCCAGTTTTACACTTACCTCATTCCCTCAGCTGCCAGCTTTATGGGAAGAGGTACGAGATGACAAGACCACCATCAAAAGTGAAACCTCGAGCCCCACCTCTCTGCGGTCCCTTCGGCTGGACCGGCTGCAGATGGGGCGCTGCGCACCACCAGCCACGAGGACGTGAGGGACACCCGCAAGTGAGGAGCCTGCGCGCCTTGTCGTCAGTTTCAGGAGCCCTGTGCCTCTTGTCTTGAAAGTGATGGAAGGATAATTTTAAAGGAATCCCAGTGGATTCGGTGCCTGTGTTTAGGGATGTGTGTGTGTGTGTGTGTGTGTGTGTGTGTGTGTGTGTGTTTTCTGGTAGGCAGGGTTCTCTAGATCTGGTGTTAAGGTAGACGTCTTACTCTGTGTGTGTGTGTTCGTGTGCGCGTGTGCACAAGTGGGTTTTTCTTTGCTCTGTTGCTACACCATGGCAAATTCTAGGATGTTCTGGTGGCTTCCCAGAGAACAATTCAAAGTACGAGGATTTTCTGACCACAGTGGGTAATCTCAGCTCTGTCAGTCAACCAGAGACAACATTGACTACAGGGAAAATGCCTTATCGATAAAACGTGAAAAAATATTTTAGTATTCCAGAAAAAATATCACTTGAATATAGTTTAACATTTATGGCATTATAGATGTGAGAATCAGTTTGTTTCTCAAAACTATTTTCTTTCTATTAAGCCCCAATTTGTCTCAAAGGTATTCTTTTAATTGGGAAATTTACGCAGCCAATGCTTCCACTTTCAGAGAATTTTTGAGTGTTGGTGAATCTCAGATTTTCACGTTCTGTGGAAACTCCCAGGGAGAGCACTGCGGGCTCACCAGGTGCTGGACGTGCTCCGTGAGGAGTGGAGGCCAAGGCCACCGCGTCCCCGTTGGTCATCGCAGTGTCCTGGGCGTGCGGGGACTCCCCTCGGGCATCGTGTACCTCCTGCTCTAAATGCTGTCTTTCCTCTTCCCCTTGGTGGACACTGTCATGCGCCAGCTCGCAGGGGAAGCCGAGTCAGCAGGTCTGCTGAGCTGTGTGCGTCCTGAAGCCTCCCCCTGGGCCTCGTCCCCAGCTCCAGGATCTGAGCTGAGCAGCGCTGCAGGAGTAGGGCACGGTGTTGGTGAAGGGGAGCCCAGCGAACTCTCGTAGGAGGTGCTGGGCTGTGCGGACGGTCAGTCTCAGAAAACAAGGCCACACCTGTTGTCTGGGTGGTGCCACGTGTGGAGCATTTGATGGGAAGAAGCTCACACAGCCATCTTGTTAGGAAGGACAGCTTGACCGTGGTGCTCATATCCTGCTTTAAAGTGCCCGTGGTCAGCCACAGAGGGTGTGGCTTTCTCTTGGGTGTATCTGTTCCCCATAGAATTCACTGTACTTCCGAATGTCTTTCTCCTGTGACTCTAATTTTAAGGTGAGGAAGCATGCCACGTCAGTTTACTGCTAAGCAAGTGTTTTAATGAATTGCACTTGGGGACTCCAATTTCATCCTCGAGGGGGCAGAGGCGGTCCTAGCTAAGTAGCCCCACAGGGCAGGCTGAGCAGGGTCATTGCAGCAGAACAGGCAGCCCCCCAGGCTCGTCTATGAAGCTGTCTCTGTAAAGAGAGGTTTCAGCTGAGAGTGAGCCGTTGACACCAGAGTGATGCGATATCTTATAGCCGAGGAAGGAAATACACCCCAGCAGAAGCCAGGCGAGTCTTCCATTTGCTTCTGGATGGTGGTTGTGGTTGGGACGCAAACTCCAGGCATGTGGTACATGCTCGTTCCCCTGGGATATGGGAATTTTAAAAGTTTGCCTTTTTTAAAAACTCTCTTTGAGCGATTAAGGGGCTTCCCTGGTAGCTCAGATGGTAAAGCATCTGCCTGCAATGTGGGAAATCTGGGTTTGATCCCTGGGAGATCCAAGATCCCCTGGAGAAGGAAATGGTAACCCACTCTAGTACTCTTGCCTGGAAAATTCCACGGAGGGAGGAGCCTGCTAGGCTACAGTCCATGGGGTCGCCAAAAGTTGGACGTGACTGAGCGAAAACACTTCCACTTTCACTTTTTGAGCTATTAAGATACATGTAGTGTTTTCTGGTATAATTATTCCTAGAAAATAGAATATTTACTATTCTAGGAAACCTAAGGCTGAAGTAAAGGAACAGTTAGTTGAAATTTGATGTGAAGCATTTCGAGCTTTAACCATACGTAGACTTCACAGTCTTAAGTGAAATCTGATGCTATTTGAGTGTATTGAAAAGCCACTGTGTATCTTCAGGGAATTCCCTAGCAGTCCAGTAGCTAGAACTCCGCACTTCCATTGCAAGAGGCCTGGGGTTTGATTCCTGGTTGGAGAACTAGGGTCCTGCAAGCCACACAGTGGCCTAGTCAAAAAAGAATAACCAGGATCTTAATTTAGCACATAGCTAGTTAGCTGAACAGCAGTGCAGGAGAGAAACAGGCCCCGTCCAGCCCTCTCCTTGCTTGCTGTGTTACAGCGTTCTGTGCTGAAAGTCTGTGTTGCTCTTTGCGCGTCTGCTGTGAAATGGTGTGCATTCCTGAAGCTCTCTCAGGGACAGATTCCTCTGCTCAGATCTCGGTGTGGTTTCCTCTTCTACGTATCTGCCCTCACTGTTTAGAAAGGGAAGAGTGGATGTTTTTCCTTGACTACCTTCCTCCCTTGGATGTGCAGACTTCTGAATCCTTTAAGGTTGGCAATAATACTTTCATCGGGAAGGAGGTGATTCTGTAAGGAATTGCGGGGATAAGTCAGCATTTCATGACTCAGGGGTTCTTTGTAATATGTCTGAACTCTCATTAAGTAGATGGTTTAGAAGATTAAAGGGAAATGATGAGATACATACTCTTTCACTTTTCAAATTTATAAAGAAAATAAATACTTAGGTTAACTTGTTTTATACCCGTGTGTAGTAGTGATTCTTGAATTTTGAATGTTTCGTTACTTGCAGGCATGAGTTGCTGGAGGAAGCCGGGAGACAAGGCGGGCCTTGGCACAGTGGGAGGGGCCAAGTGTTGTGGTCTGGCTGGAGGTGTGTAGGCACCCCACCCCCACCTCACCTGCACCCTGTCCTGGGCTGGGTGTGTCAGTCCCTCCACAGCCACGCATAACCTCCTGCCTCCTGTCTCCTGTCCCCAGCTCTGGGCCGGGATCCCGGCCTGGTAGGTGGCTGCTTGCCAGCCAACGTGAAGAGCGGCGCCATCATGTCCACCCTGTCGCCCTGTTGGACACGGAGATCCAGCGTGAGATCGGCGTCAGCAACCCGCTGCACCAGCTGAAGCTGCGGCTGGTGATCCAGGAGAGCATGTCCCTGACCCGCCGCTCCGCCCCGTCCAGAATGGTATGCCTCCCTCCTTCCCTAGGGAGAGTTCGGCCCGGTTTGTGTCGCTTCCGGGGTTCTCTACTTAGGCCCCGTAGACACGGCCAGCTGAGGCCGCTTTCTAACTGGGGAGGTGGGAGGGGGGCTGGCGACAGTTGATACCATCCCGTAGTTGGTCACAAAGTCTAAGCTGAAAGAAGCTCCCAGAATACTGCTGTCCCTGGGGTTTTGCTGTGGTGGTTTTAAATTATGTCCTCAAGTTTGGGGGTATTCCTCTGCTCAGAAAGGAACCCAATCTCCCTCCCCTTAAGTATGGACCGAGCCTAGTGACTCACTTCTAATGAATAGCATAAGGTAGAAATGACAGCATGGAACTACTGAAAAGAGGGCCGTCAGAGGCATGTCAGACTCTTCCTCACTCTCTCTTGGACTTCCTGCCCTGGGTGAAGCCAGCCTCCATGTTGTGAGGACGCTCAAGCAGCCTGAGGAGAGGTCCACGTGGTAAGGAGCTGAGGCTCCACCAACAGCCCTGTGAGTGTGCCGTCTTGCAGGCTGACCTTCCAGCCCCAGAACCACCTTCAGATACCTGCAGCCCTACATGACATCTTGACGATAACCCCAAGCCAGAATCACACAGCTAAGCCATTTCTGAATTTCTGACCCCACCGAAAGAACCTGAAATAATAAATACACATTATTTTAAGCCACTAGGTTCTGAGGTTGTTTGTTACACAGTGCAAGCTAACTAATATACTTCTTATGGTGGCTCTGGGTGGTGAGTTCATCCATGTCAACTTGTTCTCTTTCATGGGCTTAAGGTTCTGGCACAGTTGTCTCTGCTCTAAGATCCCACTAGCATAGACCTCTTAGTTTACTGGATACCCTCCTTAAAATGTATGCCAACTCTTTGCTTGATAAAGAGTGAGTTTGGGTTTCTAAGACTGGTGTTGTTCCTGAGAAGCAGGTCTCTGACCAAGGCTTTTCTACAGACCTCTGCAGGAGAAGACCCCCGAAGCTGCCTGACATCTATCCTATAGGGTTTGGTGGCAAGCTCAACACAGGATACCCCGTGTAGACAGAAGCCATGTCACGGATAATTCCATGGTGGGATTATGTGGTTGGCAAGAATGCCGAGGTAGCTTGAAGCAGGGGTGGGTTCCAGTACTGCCCTCTCCTGAGGTCTTAAAACCATCTTGTGGGAGCTTCACACACGTGCCAAAGACAGGCACACATGACACCCTTTTTGGTAATGAAGCACTTGCACGTGGCCAGCACCCAGGAGCCCTCTTCCTGACCCCCAAGGGGAAACCACTAGCCCAATTCTTCTCTGCTCACAACGCTTCACTCACCTGGTCCACTCTGTCCCCCTGGACACCAAACTTGCATCCAAACCCCCGGACAGAATCAACCTGCCAGCAGTGCTTGGAGAGCTTTGACTGATACTCGTGGCCGACAGCTGACTGGAACAGGGGCCAAAGTGAAGCATCAGACACCCACCAGCATTGCCACACTGGACGCCCCCCCCCCGCCCGACCCTGAGGCGGCCTGCACTTCTGCTCAGTGTGGGTGATGTAAACCAAGTCACTCAACGTGGAAGCCGGCCCAGAGGGAGCTAACTCCAGGGGGCATCGCGACACCAGGGCCCCCAGTCAGGTGTCCCTGAACCCTCTCCACACCAGGCTCCCCGGAAGTCTCCCAAGGACCCCAGCCATAGGGGGCCTTCTGAGGTGCCTGGGCTTGAAGAAACAGGAGGCCAGCCCCCAACCAGAACCACAGAGCCAGCAGCCTGCCAGTGACTCCTAAGCCCACTTCCAGGAGGACTGCTGGCAGTAATCACCCTCTTCAGGTGGGACACTGTCAAAGCACGTGACCCAGGAATCAGGGCACACACTGGAACACAGATGGCAGGCTTCAGGCACACGGCACGGTCAGTGTCAACACCTGCCACACATCCAGCCCGCCCAGCTGTGCAGTGGGGCCCGCCAGCGCCTCGTCACCCCCCAGTCAGGGAAGGGGGTCTGGTGACCTCTCAAGGCCACACGCTGACCGAGCAGTCCACCCGAGCTTTCCGCTGTGTGGTCAGGAAGCCATGGCCCGTGGCCCACATCCAGCACCGAGGTTCTTTGTAAATAAAGCTTTCTGGAACATGCAGATGTTTCAGGACATCTGTTCATTTACAGAAAATCTGTGCCTAACTTTGTGTCAAGACAATACAGCTAGTTCAGGAGCCGCTCGAGACGCTGTGGCGGCCAGGAAGCTAAAAATACTTACACCCCGAACTCTGAGCATATCACATGCTAATTCATGGGGTCACCACTGTCTGGTTTCCCCAAGACCAAGCTCAGGTCATTTAATTGGTAATTTAATCTTTTTTTATAGTGAAGTAGAATTGATTTCCATTGTTTCATTGGGTTTAGGTGTACAGAAATTTGATTTGATTTTTACATAGAAGTATATCTATTCTTTTCCTGTTTTTTTTCCTCATATAGGTTACTACAGTTTTTTCAGTTGAGTTCCTTGTTCTATTATTCAGTAGGTTCTATTTTATTATCAATTTGATAAATATTAGTGTTTATATATTAATCAAAATTCTTAATTTATCCCTCCCTTCTAATTTTCTTTTGATAATCAGAATTTGTTTTTCTCAATCTGTGAGTCCGTTTCTGTTTTGTACATTAGTTCATTGGTATGAATTTATAGATCTCACCTGTGTGTGATATCTTAGGATGTTTGTCTGTTTCTCTCTGACTTTCCTCACTTGGTTTGAAAATTTCTCAGTCCATCCATGCTGCTGCCAATATCTTCATTTCATTCTCTTTGATGGCTGAGTAATAGTCTGATGTATAGACGTACCATGCAGTCTTCATTTTTCTGTCAGTGGACATTTTGGTGGATTCTATGTCTTGGCTGTTGTAAATAGTGCTGGCCTGGAAACTGGGGTGCACGTGTCATTTTGAATGAGAATTTCTCCAGATCTAAACCTGGGAGTGGGGTTTCAGGATCATGTGCTACCTGTATGTTTAGTGTTCAAGGAAACTCTCGCTGTTTTCCACAGTGGTTTCACCAGCTACATTCCCACCAAGGCTGCACGATCCCCTCTCCAGGACCCCTTTCTGTCCGTCCTCTGCAGCGCTCACTCTTTGTCGATCTTCTCTATGATGGCCGTTGTGACCCGTGTGAGGAGATGCTTCACTGCAGCTGTGATTGGCATCGACTTAATAATTACTGGTGTGGAGTATGTTTTCACGTGTTTTTGTTATTTTTTTGTTATGTGCTTTTGTTATTTGTTATTGTACACCTTGTGAGTACGATTTACTTCTTGAATCTGCTTTCCTGAAAGTTGGCCCTGTATGGAATTCTTTTCCGACAATTTACCCCAGGCCATTTCTTGAGGGCGGGTGTCATTTACAGCCCTGTGAGACTTGTGACTATTAAGATCCCGTCAGCATGTTTTTTATGGTATATATATTAATCTGAACCAGCTAATGGCTCTCTGCCCCCTGAAACTTTCTTCTTTGGTAACCATAGTTTCTTTTCTAAGTCTCTGAGGCTGGTTCTCTTGTAAAAAGTTCATTTGTGTCCATTTTCAGATTCCACCACACCTGTCTTTCCTTGTCTCACATAGTTCACTTAGTATGACCATCTCTAGTTTCTTCCCTGTACCTGGAAACGGCATTATCTCATCCCTCTTTCTTTCTGAGTATTATTGCATTGTGTATATGTAGCCCATCTTCTGTATCCATTCAGCTGTCCTTGTACACTTAAGTTGCTTCCCTGTCTCTGCTATTGTACCTAGTGCTGCTGTGATCGTTAGGGTGCAGGTGTCTTTTAAAATTTTGGTTTTCTCTGGATCTATGCCTAGGTATGGAGTTGCTGGGTCACTTGGTGCTTCTCTGTTTAGTTTTTATGTTTAGTTGGAGAACCTCCATATCGTTTTGTTTTGTTATGTTATGTTATGTTACGTTACATTATGTTATGTTTTGTTACATTATGTTATGTTTTGTTATGTTATATTGTTATATTTTGTTTTGTTATGTTTTGTTATGTTATGTTATTATGGAGAACCTCCATAATGTTCTCCCTAGTGGATGTACCCATTTGTATTCCCACTAATGGTGGTAGGGTTTTCTTCTCTCCACACCTTCTGCAGGATTTATTGTTGTAGGTTTTTGAGATGGTCATTCTGATCGATGTGAAGTGATACCCCATTAGACAACTGCCTTGCCTTTCTCAAAGAGCGAATGATGCTAGAATCTTTTCTTGTACTCTACGGCCATCTCCATGACTTCTGTGGAGAAATGTGCATTTAGATCTTTGGCCAATTTTTTATTGGATTGTTTGTTTTTTGATATTGAGCTGTACAAGTTGTTTGTATGTGTAGAGAGAAATTCCCTGTGGCTATCTTCATTTAAACGAATTTTTTCCATTCTTGGTTGTCTTTTTTTCTTTCACTGATGATTTCCTTTGTTGTGCAAATGCTTTTAACATCTATTATGTCCCATTTGTTTATTTTTGTGTTCTTTATGTCCTGATTCTTAGAGGTGGATCAAGAAGATCTTCCTGCATTTTATGTTAAAGTGTGTCCTGCTTTTTTCCCTCAAGAGTTCCCCTGTATCTGTCCTTCTATTTAGACCTTTGATCTACTTGCAGTTTATTTTTGTGTGTGGTGTTAGATCATCTGATTTCACCCTCATTCTCGTGCTGAGGAAGATGCCTGGCGTCCTCCCTCCACAGTGGCTGCTCCCAGTTTCCATCCCCAGCACAGTGCAGGAGGGCTCCCTGTGCTCTACACTCGCTCCAGGATTTACTGTTTCTAGAGTTTCTGCTCCAGAGAAGGCAATGCCTCCCCACTCCAGTACTCTTGCCTGGAAAATCCCATGGACGGAGGAGCCTGGTGGGCTGCAGTCCATGGGGTCGCTAAGAGTCGGACACGACTGAGTGACTTCACTTTCACTTTCATGCATTGGAGAAGGAAATAGCAACCCACTCCAGTGTTCTTGCCTGGAGAATCCCAGGGACAGGGGAGCCTGGTGGGCTGCCATCTATGGGGTTGCACAGAGTCAGACACGACTGAAGCAACTTAGCAGCAGCAGCAGTAGCAGCAGAGTTTCTGCTTATGGCCATTGTGACTGGTCTGAGGTGATATCTTGCTGAAGTTTTGATTTGCACTTCTCTCATATTTAGTGATGTTAGCATCTGTGTATGTGATTTTTTAAAACAGTGTAAGTTAAATTTACTCAGACTGGCTTCTTGAATGATTTCCTTGCTTTAGTATTTTTCCAATGACCTGCCCTAGGACGTTTCTTGAGGGCAGGTATATTTTTACTTACAGCCCCTCGGGCCTTGTGAATGTCAAGTCCCCATGAGCAATAGTTTCAAAGTTGTTCTTAAGAGAAATGGCCACAAGGCGGCAGCATGTCTTTATGTCCAATTCTGGTTACTGGGGGAACCACCAGATCCTCGGGAAAATCCTGTTCCTGGACTGTCAGAATGGAATGTGCCAAAAAAAACCACTTAAAGCTTGTGGCCCATTCCTTCTTCCTTCCTTACCCCTGTCACCTGGACAAATCCCAATTCTTGCAACACCACTCTGGGGAGGGTGCTTTCATCCATAGGTGGGGCGACCCTAAGGAAGGAGGCTGGAGGGGGGAAACTCCAACACCAGGAGACATGGGGCCCACAGGGCTTTTCAGAGCTCTTCCAGCCCAGAGGTTGCACATCCTTTGGAAGCAGTAGGCATAGTTTCACTGCAAGAGGACGTGCCTGCATCTGGAGGCTGTGGGCTGATGCAGAGGGGAAGAGGCTCGCCAGGTCCATGGGGCAGGGCTCATTGGCTGGCATGCCCTCCCCAGCTCCGTCAGGCCCGTGACAGTCCATCCTTGGGAACCAAGCCTGCACAGGCTTCAGGGAAGTGACAGCAGCCCAGGCCACCAAGGCCTGAGGGGAATAGAGTTGACATTCACTGTTTGTAATTTGTATTCTGTATTGGTGCATAGGTGACTTACAATGTTGTGGGGGTGTTTTTGCTTTTTGTTTTAGGTGGACAGCAACATAATTCCCTTATGCATAGATGTGAACATGTCATTTTTGGGTTCTCTTCGCATACAGTTTATTATGCAGGGTTGTGCAGGGGTCCTCGTTGGTTATTTATAAAGAGTGGTGTGTGTGTGTTCCTCAGCACCTGCTCATTTCTCTCTGCCCACCATCTTTCCCTTTTGGTACCTATAAGGTGCTTTGCTATGTTGTGAGGCGTTTCTGTTTTGTAAAGAAGTTCATTTGTATCCGTTGTTAGAATTTACCACCAAGTGATATCATATGATACTTGCCTTTGTCTCACTTCACTGACTACGATCGTCTCTACTTCCTTCCTTGTTGCTGGACATGGCACGATGTCACCCCAGTAAGGTGAGTAACACGGCACTGTGTGTGCGGGTACCCCATCTTGTTTACCCGGCCACCCGTCCTTATCCGCTTAAGCTGCTTCCATGTCTTGGCTGTCGTACATGGTGCTGTCATGAACGTCGCACGCAGCTTTCTTTTAAAATAATGGTTTTCCCTGAATCTATGCCCAGGAATGGGATTGCCGGGTCCTATGGGACTTCTCTGTTTAGTTTTTAATGAACCTTTGTTCTGTTCTCCTTCGTGGATTTCCTGCTTTTATTCCCACCAACAGGGAGGAGGGTTCTTTTTCCTCTATATTCTCTCCAGCATTTATTGTAAATTTTTTGTGCTGACCATTCTGACCTGCGTGAGGCGATACCACATAGTTCTTCTCATTCATAGTTCTCTAATACTTACAGGTGCTGAGCATCTTTTCATGTGCTTCATGCCCACCTTTATGTCTTCTTCAGACGAATGTCCATTTAAGTCTTGTGCCCCTATTTGATTGGGTTGTTTCTTTGATGCTGAGGTGCATACGCTGTTTGTGCATCTTGTAGATAAATTCCTTGTTGGTATCTTTGCTTACCAATATTAGTTTCATTATGAGGGCTGTCTTTTTTGTTGGGTTTATGGTTTCCTCTGCTGTTACAACACTTTTAAGTCGGACAGGACTGAGCGACTTCACTTTCACTTTTCACTTTCATGCGTTGGAGAAGGAAATGGCAACCCACTCCAGTGTTCTTGCCTGGAGAATCCCAGGGATGGGGGAGCCTGGTGGGCTGCCATCTCTGGGGTCACACAGAGTCGGACACGACTGAAGCGACTTAGCAGCAGCAGCGGCGGCGGCGGCGCAACTCCTCATCATGTAATTACAGAACATGGTCACAAGGTGGCAGCACTTCCTTACGTCACACGAGTTTTGGGGGTCTTTTTTTTTTTCTTTTTTTTGGTTTTTTACTGTAATTTCCTTGCTATTTTATATTGGAATAGAGTTGATTTCTGATGTGGTATTTGTTTCCAGTGTATAGGAAACAATTTAGTTATATATAGACGTTTCTCTATCCTCTTTCATGTTCTTTTTTGCATATATGTGATTACAGTGTGTTCAATAAAGTTCCCTCTGCTTTCCAGTAGTTCCTTTTGAGATCAACTCTTTGATATATATTACTGTGTATATGTTAATTCTAAACTCCTAGTTTCTCACACCTGTATCTGGGGCGCTGCGGAAGGCAAAGGCACTCCAGGGCCATTGTGGAGGCACACTGCCTGCCACGTGCTCGGAGCTCCCTCAGCCCTGGGACGGTCCAGCCTCGGGACCCAAGCCAGTCAGGCTCCGGGGATGTGACCACAGCCTAGGTCACTATGACCTGAGGGGAACAGAGTCAGCGTTTCTTTTTATTTTTCTTTTGATGTTTTTAACCTGTAATTTGAACTGGAGTATATAGATGAATTACAATCATGTGGGTCGTTATTTTTTTTCTTCCTTTTCAATCCAGGATAACTTGATTCACGTCTACATAGAGTATATACATTATTTTTCGGGTTTTTTTATGTGTAGATAATCACACAGCGTTGTATATGTTTACCTGAGTTACACAGTAGGTCCTGGCGACTTTTTAAATAGTAGTGCGCATATACGAGTGTGAAGCAGCTCGGTTCTCCCTCATCCGTAGCCTTCTATGTTGGAGAGCAGTTGTTTCTTTTCTAAGTCTGTGAGGCTGTGTCTCTTTAAGAAAGAAGTTCATTTTCATCCGGTTTAGATTACATCTAGAAGTGATATCATATGATGCTGTCTGTCCCTGTCTCTCTTACTTCACTTCAAATAATCAACTCAACTTTCTTTTCTGTGACTGGACTTGGCATTGTTTCCTACTTCTTTATGGTTGAGAAATATTCCATTGTGTATATGTACCCCATCGTGTATCCATTCATCTGAAATTTCTGCAATTAACTTGCTTCCCAGACTTGGCTCTTGCATCTTTGGCCATGATTGCAGGAATGTATTTTACATTTTTTTATTTTCTCTGGATTTATGCCCATGCATGGGATTCCTGGGTCCTAAAATACTTCTGTGTTATTTTTCAAATGAACCTCCATATTATTCTCCCTACTGGATGAACCTATGTACATTACGATCAATAGTGCAGGAGGGTTTCCTTGTCTCTACACCCTCTCCAGCATTTATTATTTTCTAAGGAGATTCAACCAGTCCATTCTGAAGGAGATCAGCCCTGGGATTTCTTTGGAAGGAATGATGCTAAAGCTGAAACTCCAACACTTTGGCCACCTCATGCAAAGAGTTGACTCATTGGAAAAGACTCTGATGCTGGGAGGGATTAGGGGCAGGAGGAGAAGCGGGACGACCGAGGATGAGATGGCTGGATGGCATCACGGACTCAATGGACATGAGTCTGAGTGAACTCCGGGAGTTGGTGATGGACAGGGAGGCCTGGCGAGCTGTGATTCATGGGGTCGCAGAGTCAGACATGACTGAGTGACTGAACTGAACTGAAGTAATTTTACTTATTCATTTGTCTTTGGTTGCACTGGGCCTCGGCTGCAGAAATCCAGCTCTCTCTATCTGCAGTGAGCGGGGCTCCTCTCTAGTTTCACTGTAGAATGAGGGTCCTCATTGTGGAGGCTTCTGGCTGCAGAACACGGGCTCGGGAGCACCAGGCTTCAGGAGTCGCGGCGGGAGGCCTCAGCAGTTGTAGTTCAGGGGTCTAGAGCACAGGCTCAGCAGTTGCGGCGCACGGGGGCTTAGTGGCCCCACTGATGTGGAATCTCCTGAGACCACGGTTCCAATCCGCATCTCCTGCATTGCCAGGCACATTCTTCACACTGCACCACCAGGGACATCCTAGCATTTATTCTTTAAGATGTTTTAAGATGACCATTCTGACCAATGTGAGTGCTTAGCTCCTTGAACTTGGAGTTGTGTTTTTCTAATAATTAGTGATGCTGAGAATACTTTCATGTGCCTAAGTGCAATCTGTAGGCCTTCCTGAGATAAATAACTATTTCGATCTTTCCCCATTTTGTTCTTGGTTGTATGTATTGTTGATATTAAGTTGCACAAGCTGTTCCTAGGTTTTGGAGATGAATCCCTTCTGGGTATCTTCCTTGGCAAATATTTTTTCCTATTTTAAAAATTTATTCCTGATCTCAAAAATAGCAGAATAATCTGTGGTTGTTTCCAAGACAAATCATTCAATATCACAGTAATCCAAGTCTATGCTCCAACCCAGTAATGCTGAAGAAAGCTGAAGTTGAACGTTTCTATGAAGACCTACAAGACCTTCTAGAACTAACACCCAAAAAAGATGTCCTTTTCATTATAGGGGGACTGGAATGAAAAAGTAGGAAGTCCACAGATACCAGGAGTAACAGGCAAGTTTGGGCTTGGAGTACAAAATGAAACAGGTAAAAAGCTAACAGAGTTTTGCCAAGAGAAGACCCAGGTCATAACAAACACCCTCTTCCAACAACACCAAGACTCTACACATGGACATCACCAGGATGGTCAACACCGAAATCAGATTGATTTATATTCTTTGCAGCCAAAGATGGAGAAGCTCTATACAGTCAGTAAAAATAAGACCGGGAGCTGACTGTAGCTCAGATCATGAACTCCTTAGTGCTACATTCAGACTTAAATTTGAAGAAAGTAGGCGAAAACCACTAAACCATCAAATCCCTTAAGATTATACAGTGGAAGTGAGAAATAGATTCAAGGGACTAGATCTGATCGACAGAGTGCCTAAAGAACTATGGACGGAGGTTCATGACCACTGTACAGGAGGCAGTGATCAAGACCATTGCAAGAAAAAGAAACCCTTTGCAAAAAAGGCAAAATGGTTGCCTGAGGGGGCCCTTGTAAATGGCTGAGAAAAGGAGAGAAGTGAAACCAAAGGAGAGAGGGAAAGATATACCCATTTGAATGCAGAGATCCAAAGAATAGCAAGGAGAGAGAAGAAAGCCTTCCTCAGTGATCAATGCCAAAGAAATAGAGGAAAACAACAGAATGGGAAAGACTAGAGATCTCTTCAAGAAATTAGAGCCACCAAGGGAAGATTTCATGCAAAAATGGGCACAATAAAGTACAGAAATTGTATGGACCTAACAGAAGCAGAAGATATAAGAAGATGTGGCAAGAATACACAAAAGAACTATACAAAAAAGATCTTCATGACCCAGATAATCACAATGGTGTGATCACTTCACCAGACCAGACATCCCCAGAATGCAAAGTCAGGTGGGCCTTAAGGAAGCATCACTATGAACAAAGCTTAGTGGAGGTGATGGAATTCCAGTTGAGTTATTTCAAATCCTAAAAGACAATGCTCTGTGAAAGTGCTGCACTCAGTTATGCCAGCACATTTGGAAAACTCAGCAGTGGCCACAGGACTGGAAAAGGTCATTTTCATTCAATCCCAAGAAAGGCAATGCCAAAGAATGCTCAAACTACTGCACAATTGCACTCATCTCACACGCTAGCAAAGTTAATGCTCAAAATTCTCCATGTGAGGCTTCAACAGTACATGAACCATGAACTTCCAGATGTTTCAGCTGGATTTAGAAAAGGCAGAGTAACCAGAGATCAAATTGCCAACATCCGCTGGATCATCTAAAAAGCAAGAGAGTTCCACAAAAAACATCTACTTCTGCTTTATTGACTACAAAGCCAAAGCGTTTGACTGTGTGGGTTACAATAAACTGTGGAAAATCCTTAAAGAGAAGGGAATACCAGACCATCTGACCTGGCTCCTGAGAAATCTGTATGCAGGTCAAGAAGCAACAGTTAGAACTGGACATGGAACGACAGACTGGTTCCAAATTGGGAAAAGAGTACATCACCCTGCTTCGTATATGCAGTACACCATGAGAAACGCTGGGCTGGATGAAGCACAGGCTGGAATCAAGATTCCTGGGAGAAATATCACCTCAGATATGCAGATGATACCACCCTTATGGCAGAAAGTGAAGAAGAACTAAAGAGCCTCTTGATGAAAGTGAAAGAAGAGAGTGAAAAGTTGGCTTAAAACTCAACATTCAGAATACTAAGATCATGGCATCTGGTCCCATCACTTCATGGCAAATACTTGGGGGAAACAATGGAAACAGTGAGAGATTTTATTTTGGGGAGCTCAAAAATCACTGCAGATGTGATGTGACTGCAGCCATGAAATTAAAAGATGCTTGCTCCTGGAAGTAAAGCTATGACCAAACCAAGACAGCATATTAAAAAGCAGAGACATTACTTGCCATCAAAGTCGGTCTAATCAAAAATATGGTTTTTCAGTGGTCATGTATGGACGTGAGAGTTAACTATAAAGAAAGCTTAGCATTGAACAATTGATGCTTTGACCTGTGGGGTTGGAGAAGACTCTTGAGAGTCCTTGGACTGCCAAGAGATCCAACCAATCCATCCTAAAGGAGATCTGTCCTGAATATTCATTGGAA
>NW_017190701.1:0-11150 GCF_001704415.2 Capra hircus | reverse complement strand
CTCGTGTGGGGGCATGCACCTGCGATTTCCTCACAAGCTGTAGCAGCAGTGTCACGCGTGCCGACATGTGGTTCAAGGGATCAGTCGCTTTGCATCAAGGCTTTCCCACGAGGCTTTCGAACAGGGCTGTCCCACATGTCACGGTGGTGTGAGTCTATCCTCGGCGTGAACGTCGAGGCAGTGAAGGGAAAGCAGGTTCTTCTGGAATGGACGGAGACATCTGGGGGACTCTTGGAATGCTGGCAAGGCCCTGGAGTTCCTCTCGCCTTTCCTGTGGAGAGTGCCTCCTCTTGAGATGCGACGGGAAGCCCGGGAATTCTTTCCCGACGATGAAGGGAAAGGATCCCTCTTCTCGAGCTACGAGGCGGAAACGGGGCTCCGCTGGATGTGGGTGGGACCCTCGTCCTTCCTCTCGAGTGGAGATGGGTATGTCGGAGAACTTCTTGACTTGCAGCAAGGGTGTGAAGGACCCTTTCGAAGTTCCAGAGGTTAGTTGTGTTAGCCTCGAGACGCCTCAGCGGAAATGGGCCTCATCTCGCCTGGAGGGGAGAACCTCCTGGATTTTCTCGAGTTGCAGCTTCCTCTCGAAGTAGGCCCCATGTCCCCTTGGGAGGGTGTCATGCCTCTTTTCTCCTCACTGCCAAAGGGTGGAGCCAAGCTCGCTCTGTCAGAGGTACAAAAACAGCAATTGAATGGATTTTCAAGCTCTTGCTAGGCTGCACCCTTTCAGGGCCCACTTTACTGAAACAGGTGCTCTGTGCCCCTGGTTGGGTATGCAGGTTCACAAACAGGGTGAGATCCTGTCCAAGCCAAGAATTTTCCTGAAAGACCTAGGCTCACTAGAGCTCTCCTCCGGAGCAAAGGGGATAGAGGAGATGTATGGAGGAGTCTTTGCCTTTCCCTGTGAGTGTGGGGCTACTCCCTACGGCCCCAGGCTCAGAGATAACTGCCTCTAAGAAAGGAATGGCAAGAAGCGCTATTCTTGGAGGTTGGGACAGGGAGTTCGCAGCATGTGGGGAAAGAAAGACTTCTTCGGGGAAGAAGAGGCAACCACCGGGGGTGTGTTTGCAAGCCTCTATTTGGAAGGAACAGGTTTGCTTATACAACTCAAGACCTCCAGATCTGCTCAGAGGACTGAAGTTCCAGAGACAGGGCCATGTATCTTCCCTTCCCTTTGAGATCCTTGCAAAGACATTCCTAGCAGATCGTGGGAGTGCCCATGAAGAAGCAAGCAGCGGGAGTGTGCTTGACATCACTGGCTGCCTACCTGGGCTCAGCTCCTCAAGGGGCCTTTCTCTCCTGGTAGGCCCTATGTCCCCTTTGGGAGAGGGTGGTACCCTCTTCCCTCCACACTGCCAAAGGGTGGAGGTGGAGCAAACTCGTTCTCTCTGAGGTAAAAAAAAAAAGACAAATTGGATGGATTTTTAAGCTCTTGCTATGCTGCACCCCTCCAGGACCCACTCGAGCAAAACAGGTGCCCTGTGGCCCCTAGGTCAGGTATGTTCACACACCGGGTGTGATCCTGTCAAAGCCAAGAATTTTCCTGACAGACCTAGGCTCACTAGAGCTCTCCTCCAGAGGAAAGGGACAAAAAAGACGTGTGTGTGGAGGTGGCTCTGCCTTTCCAGGTCCCAATCTCAGGGATAACTGCCCCTAAGAAAGGAACTGCTGCTGCTGCTGCTGTTAAGTTGCTTCAGTCGTGTTCAACTCTGTGCGACGCCATAGACGGTAGCCCACTAGGCTCCCCCGTCCCTGGGATTCTCCAGGCAAGAACAGTAAGTGGGTTGCCATTGCCTTCTCCAATGCATGAAAGTGAAAATGAAAGTGCAGTCGCTCAGTCGTGTCCGACCCTCAGCGACCCCACGGACTGCAGCCTACCAGGCTTCTCCGTCCATAGGATTTTCTGAAAGGAACTGCAAGAAGCGCTTTTCCAGGAGGCTGGGAAAGGGAGTTCGCAGGATGTGGGGGAAAGAGAGCCTCCTTCGGGGAAGAATAGGCGGCCACTTGTTTTGTGTTGCAAAACCTCTATTTGGAAGGAACAGGTTAGCTTATACAAAGGGAGACCTCCAGATCTGCTCAGAGGACCGAAGTTGCAGAGGCAGGTCGGTGTATTTTCCCTTCACTTTGCGATCCTTGCAAAGACATTCCTTGCTGATAGATGATTCAGCAAGGGCCTTTGAGACTGTTGTTTTCTTTCCTAGGTTCAAAGATTCCTTCAGTTCCTAATATAGATATCCTAGAAATTATGTGACATCCGTGAAAATCTGATATGTCCTGGTCAAATGCTGTCAGTTATAATTCCAGTTATCATATTAAAGCATTTCAAGTCGCAGCAGTGACCAGATTACATTGTCAATTTCTATTTAATCAGGTTTTAACCATGTCCTCTATGGTTTCACACTGATGCCTTTGCAGAAATACTGCTACTTCAAGATATATGGAATATACTTTTTTTAAGCTTACCGATAATTTGTTTGTTTTGTTTGTTTGTCTTCTGGTAAGCTGGTACCAGATGGAATTTAGTCTCCTCTCTAGGTTAAGAGCACAAAGTTTTCTTAGAATGCATTTTTGATAACAGACTATGAGTTTCTTTACCTTTCATTGATTTATAATTGTTTTCATCATCTGTTTTTTTACTTCGGTAAAGTAAATAAGCCTTATTTTAAGATTTTTGGTACATGTAGGATGGACTAAGCTTTCCCCACTCTTGCAAGTTCCTTAACCCTTCAGATTCTTCTTGTGGGACAAGATCTCACTTTCCTCCAGAGGGACAATCCAAGCTTTTATTTAGTTGATCTGCCCCTGACATCAGAGTCCATTTGAGCACGAGTTGGCCTATAATTTAGGCATGAAACTATGACTACATAAAGAAAAGGTGACTTTATGATTCAGGGATGGCCATGATATGCCTTGCACTTCAGAGAAAATGGGTTTAAAATGATTTTTTTTTCTTCAAAACTGCACAGCCAGTTTCTTTCAGCATATGCAATTGAAAACATCTAGTCATTAGGTCAGTTTTCATTCCAATCCCAAAGAAAGGCAATGACAAAGAATATTCAAGCTGCTGCACAATTGCACTCATCTCACACACTAGTAAAGTAATGCTCAAAATTCTCCAAGTTCACATGAACTGTGAACTTCCAAATGTTCAAGAGGGATTTAAAAAAATGCAGAGAAACCAGAGATCAAACTGCCAACATCCACTGGATCATTGAAAAAGCAAGAGAGTTCCAGGAAAAAAAAGACATCTATTTTCTGCTTTATTGACTATGCCAAAGCCTTTGACTGTGTGGATCACAATAAACTGGGGAAAAATTCTGAAAGAGATGGGAATACCAGACCACCTGACCTGTCTCTTGAGAAACCTGTATGCAGGTCAGGAAGAAACAGTTCGAACTGGACATGGAACAACAGACTGGTTCTAAATAGGAAAAGGAATATGTCATGGCTGTATATTGTCACCCTGCTTATTTAACTTATATGCAGAGTACATCATGAGAAACACTGGGCTGGAGGAAGCACACGCTGGAATCCAGATTGCTGGGAGAAAATATCAAGAATCTCAGATATGCAGACGACACCACCCTTATGGCAGAAAGTGTATAGAAGAACTAAAGAGTCTCCTGATGAAAGTGAAAGAGGAGAGTGAAAAAGTTAGCTTAAAGCTCAGCATTCAGAAAAACTAAAATCATTGCATCCAGTCTCATCACTTCATGGCAAATAGATGGGAAAACATTGGAAACAGCAGCAGACTATTTTGGGGGGCTTGGAAATCACTGCAGGTGATGGCTGCCTCCATGAACTTAAAAACATATTTATGACTTGGAAGAAAAGTGATGACCAAACTAGACAGCATATTAAAAAGCCGAGACGTTGCTTTTGCCAACAAAGATCCATCCAGTCAAGGCTATGGTTTTTCCATATGTCATGGATGGATATGAAAGATGTACTATAAAGAAAGTGACAGCTGAAAATTGGATGCTTTTGAACTGTGGTGTTGGAGAAGATGCTTGTAGGTCGCTTAGACTACAAGGAGACGCAACCACTCCATCCTAAAGGAAATCAGGTCTGAATATACATTGGAAGGACTAATACTGAACCTGAAACTCCAATACTGTGGCCATTTGATGTGAAGAGCTGACTCACTTGGAAGTTGCTTTGATTTGCCTGTGAGTGTGGGAGCCCTCCCTGGGCAAAGGGCCTCAGGGGTCATTGCCACTGAATCACGACCTCCAAGCAAGCGCATTCCAGCTGTGTGACATTCAGGAAGCAGGAGACTGGGAAAACTATCTTCCTTAGAGGAAGGAAAGTCATCCACAGAGAGTGTGTTTTCAGGCCTCTCTTTGCAGCAAGTGTTTTGCTTCTCAGACATCAGAGCTGCAGGGCTTGCTCTGAGGGCCTCAATTGCAGAGTCAGGGCTGTGTGTCTCACTGCACTTTCCAAGCATTGCAGACACATTCCTAGGTTGGAGCAGTGCTTCCCATGAGAAAGAAGCCTCGGGAGTGTGTCTGAGCGGGCTGAGTGCCATGCTAGGGTCACCTAGTCGAGGGCACCTTGCACATCCAATGGGCCCAGGCGAGTAGCTATGGACCGGCCTTCGGTTGAGATATCCAAAGCAGGGAACAAAGCTAGCTCTGTCAGAAGGAGGAAAACAGCAATGGGATGGATTTTCAAGCAGTTGCTAAGTCACACCACGTTAGGGCTCCCCGGGAAAGAAATGCAAATTTTGGCCTCTAGGCCCAGTATCCAGATGTGTGCACAGGATATTTTCCCCACAGGATCCAAGAATGTTCCAGACAGACCTAAGCTCACTAGCTCTCTCCTGCAGAGGAAATGAAATATTGTTGCTGAACCACGAAAAGATGCTGGGATTCTTGGCTTATGGAGGAGAAGAATTCAATCCAGGGCCCAAGACGAGGCTTGATTGCTCAGAGCTTTTGTGCAATAGAGTTTTATTAAAGGATAAAGGAGATAGAGAAAGCTTCTTGACAGAGACATCACAAGGGGCAGAAAGCGTACCCCCTTGCTAGTGTTGGTAAT
Source organism: Capra hircus (assembly GCF_001704415.2). NCBI lineage: Eukaryota > Metazoa > Chordata > Mammalia > Artiodactyla > Bovidae > Capra > Capra hircus. Next base: position 6,110 of record NW_017190701.1, on the reverse strand, counting down.
GGAGTTATATACTCCTCCAATAAGTTATGACAACGAACAAAAGAATGTCTGGAGGTTGTAAAGACTCACTAGACCTACTCCCATAATTTGACATTTTAAGATAACAGGATTAGCCAGGAAGGTTTTTTCCAGAGACCGTCCTCAAGAAGGATGCATGATTGTTATATAATCCTAAGGAATGTAGAGGGGAAAACAGTTTGTCCTTTCTTCCTCCTTGAGAATTCTAGACCCCTCTCTCCTTGGGGACCCTTGAACTTCTTAGTAAACCTGCCTTGGCAATGACTCTCTCAGAAACATGATTGAACAGCCGTTTGGAGCTTCCTTTGACTTTCCCTGGGAGGGAGGGAGCCCTCCCTGAGCACAGGGCCTCAGGGGCCATGGCCAATGAAAAAGAATCTCCCAGCAAGTGCTTTTCAGCCCTGTGTGGCTCTCAGCCCACAGGAGTCTGAGAAAACTCTCTTCCTTGGAGGAAGGAAAGGCCAGCCCAAGAGTGTGTTTTCAGGCCTGTATCTTGCAGCAAGTGTTTGGCTTGTTAGACAGAAGACCTGCAGGCCTGTTTCCAACAGACTCAATGCCAGAATCAGGGTCCTTGTGTCTCCCTGCAGTTTCCTGGCCTTGCAAACACATTCCTAGGTGAGAGCAGTCCTGCCCATGGGGAAGCAGGCTGCGGGAGTGTGTCTGAGGGGGCCAGGTGTCATGCTGGGGTCACCTGGTCGAGGGCACCTTGCACCTCCAATGGACCCCAGGCAAGGAGTTGCAGGCCACCACCTTGCTTCTGAAATCCCCAAATGGGGAGCAAAGCTCGCTCTGTCAGAGGGAAGAAAACAGCAACAGGATGGATTTTCAAGCAGTTGCCTAGGCTGTACTGCGTTAGGGCTCCAAGGAAGGAAAATGCGAATTTTTAGCCCCTACGACTGGTATCCAGGTGGGCTCCCAGGATGATTTCCCCGCAGGATCCAAGAACGTTCCAGACAGACCTGGGCTCACTAGCTCCCTCCTGCAGAGGAAACATGAGAGAACAGCTGTTTGGAGGTTGCTTTGACTTCCCCTGGGAGGGTATGGATCCCTCCCTGGGTGCAGGGCCTCAGGGGCCATTGCCGCTGAGAAATGCCTCTAAGCCAGACCTTTGCAGCCTTGTATGACTCAGCACGGAGGAGACTGGAAAAGCTCTCTTCCTTGGAGGAAGGAAAGGCAGCCCCAGAGAGTGTGTTTTCACACCTGTATCTTGCAGCAAGTGTTTGGCGTCTCAGACGTCAGACCTCCAGGCCTGCTCCAACGGCCTCAGTTCGCAGAGTCAGGGCCGGTGTGTCTCCCTGCATTTTCTGGAGCCTTGGGAACACATTCCTAGGTCAGAACAGTCCTGCCCAATGGGGGAAGGAGGCTGCGGGAGTGTGTCTGAGGGGGGTCGGGTGCCATGCTGGGGTCCAATAGACCCCGGTACCTCCAATACGACCCCAGGACAACAGCGGTGGGGCTCGCCCCTGGCTTCCGAAATGCCAAAGCGAGAAGCAAAGCTAGCTCTATCAGAAGGAAGAAAAGAGCAATCGGATGGATGTTCAGGCTGTTGCTGGGCCGCACCACTTCAGGGTCCCCCCGAGAGGAACAGGCGCCCTGTGGCCCCTAGGTCCGATATGCAGGTTAACACACAGGGTGTGTCCCCATAGGAGCCAAGAATTTCCTGACAGACCTAGGCTCACTAGAGCTCTCCTACAGGGCAAAAGGGGTAGAACAGACTGTGGATGTGACTCTGCCTTTCCCAGCGAGCATGGGGCGCCTCCCTACGGCCCGGGCTCCAGGGAAAATTGTCCCTGAAAAATGACCTCCAAGAAGCGCTTTTTCCAGCAGGCTGGTGATGCAGAGTTCACAGGATGCGGGGAAAGTGATCGTCCTTCAGGGAAGAAGACGGCAGCCACCCCAGTGTGTGTTTGCAAGCCTGTATTTTGGAAGAAACTGGTTAGCTCCTTCAAGGGGAGACCTCCAGGTCCTGCTCAGAGGACCGAAATTCCAGAGGCAGCACCATGCATCTCCCCTGTCCTTTCTGAGCCTTGGAAAGACATTCCTAGCTTATAGCGGTATTGCTCATGAAGAAGCAGGATGCAGGAATGTGTCAGACATGACTGGGTGCCTTCCTGGGTTCAGCTCCGTGAGGGGCCTTTCCACTCCAAAGTAGGTCCCATGCCTCCTTGGGGAGGAAGTGGGGCCCGCTTGCCTCCAAATTGCCAAAGGCTGGAAACAAGCTAGTTCTATCAGAGGTAAGAAAAGAGCAATTGGATGGATGTGGAAGCTGTTGCTGGGCCGCACTGCCTTCAGGCCCCCCACCCCTCCTGGCCCCCGAGAGAAACAGGCGCCCTGTGGCCCCTAGGTCCTGGATGCAGTTTCACACATAGAATGTGTCCCCATAGGAGCCAAGAATTTTCCTGGACAGACCTTAGGCTCACTAGAGCTCTCCTACAGAGCAAAGGGGATGGGACAGATGTGTGGCTGTGGCTCTGCCTTTTCCCTGGGAGTGTGGAGCCGCTCCCTATGGCCCCGGGCTCCAGGGGAAATTGCCCCTGAATAATGACCTCCAAGAAGCGCTTTTCCAACTGGCTGAGACGTGGAGTTCTCAGGATAGCAGGGAAAGCGAGTGTCCTTCGGGGAAGCAAAGGCAGTCACCTGTTATCATGACTTACTAGAATAGTAGGTACCTTCTCCGGTTGGGCAGAGGCCTTCCCTACCTGATCTGAAAAAGAAAACGAAGTAGGCTCGCTGATTTGAGAAATAATTCCCAGACTTGGGTTTCCAACCAGTATAGAATCCGACAATGGCCCTGTCTTTGCAGCCGCGTTAATTAACAGGTATGTGAAGCTCTAAATATCAGTGGAAATTACATACAGCATATAGGCCCCAGTGTTCTGGAATGGTGGAAAGAAACAACCAAACTCTTGAAGAGACACTTTCAAAATGGATCATAGAGACTGACTGTACATGGATGGGCTTGCTTCCGGCAGACTTACTCATATTACGGGTAACTGCACGTTCCCATAGTTGTTGTCCTTATGAAATTTTCTATGGGAGACCCCCTCCCACAGTGAGGCAGGTGTTAGCAGATTTGCCACAAGTAAGGGGGTGGGATTTCACAGCAGATGGAACAATTAGGTAAGGTAATAAATCAGGTAACTAAGTTTGTATAAAAAAGAATATCATTCCCCCTTGAGGAACAGATTCATGAATTTGTGCTCAGTGATCAGGTGTGGCTCAATGACTGGAAACACAATTCCTTGGCCTGACATCGGAAAGGTCCTTATACTGTTGTTTTAGCCACAATTCTGAAAGAGATGGGAATACCAGACCACCTAACCTGCCTCTTGAGAAATCTGGATGAAGGTCAGGAAGCAACAGTTAGAGTAGGACATGGAACAACAGACTGGTTCCAAAAAGGAAAAGGAGTATGCAAAGGCTGTATATTGTCACCCTGTTTATTTAACTTCTATGCAGAGTACATCATGAAAAATGCTGGGATGGAAGATACATGAGCTGGAATCAAGATTGCCGGTAGAAATATCAATAAACTTAGATATGCAGATGACACCACCATTATGGCTGAATGTGAAGAGGAACGGGTATGTCGGGGAACTTCTTGAGTTGCAGCAAGGGTGTGAAGGACCCTTTGGAAGTTCCAGAGGTTAGGTGTGGTTAGTCTCGAGATGCCTCAGCGGAAATGGGCCTCATGTCGCCTGGAATGGAGAGGCTCCTGGATATTCCCGAGTTTCAGCAGGTGCTCTCGAGTTACGACGGGGACTTCAGGGACCCGCTCTGGCGGCCGCAGGAAACGCCAGTCATCATGCGTGTTGCTAGGGGGCCTCTCGTGATTCCTCTCCCGTCGATGCCGGGGCCTAAGACCTTGTGTGGAGTCGGGGCCGGAAGCTGAGGATTCCTCTCCAGTGCTGACATGGATTTTGTGGTACTTCTCGAGTCTCCACAAGGGAGTCAGGCCTCGTCTCGAGTGGGGCATGAGCGTGCCCTTTCCTCCCATGCTGTAGCAGCAGTGTCACGCTTCCCCATGCCTGGACCAAGGGATCTGTGGCTTTCCCTCGAGTCTTTCCCACTAGGCTTTCCAACAGGTCTGTCCCACGTGTGACGGTGGTGTGAGTCGATCCTCGGCATGAAGGCCAAGGCAGTGCAGGGAAAACAGGTTCCTGTGGAATGGACTGAGACATCTGGGTGAGTCTCGGAATGGTGGCACGACCCTGCAGTTCCTCTCCCCTTTCCTTTGGAGAGCGCCTCCTCTTGAGATGCGATGGGAATGCCGGGAATTCTTTCCCGACCAATCAGGGAAAGGATCGCTCATCTCGAGCTACGAGCCGGAAACGGAGCTCCTCTGGATGTGGCCGGGACACTCGTGCTTCCTCTTGAGTGGAGACGGGTATGTCGGGGAACTTCTTGAGTTGCAGCATGACTGTGAAAGACTCTTTGGAAGTTCCAGAGGTTAGGTGTTATTAGCCTCGAGACGCCTCAGTGGAAATGGGCCTCATCTCGCCTGGAGGGAGAACTTCCTGGATTTTCTCGAGTGTGGCAGGTGCTCTAGAATTACGACGGGGACCTCAGGAACCCTCTCCGGTGTCCTGAGGAAAGGCCAGGCTCCATGCGAGTTGTTCGATGGCCTCTTGGGATTCCTCTCCCGTTGATGCCGGGGTCTGAGACCTTGTACGGAGTCGGTGCCGGAACCTGAGGATTCCTCTCCAGTGCTGACATGGATCTTGGGGTACTACTGGAGTCTCCCGAGGGAAGTCAGTCCTCGTCTCGAGTGGGGGCATGCACGTGCGCTTTCCTCCCGAGCTGTAGCAGCAGTGTCACGCTTCCCTCGCGTGAATCAAGGGATCTGTGGCTTTCCCTCGAGGCTTTCTCACGAGGCTTTCCCACAGGGCTGTCCCACGTACCACCATGGTGTGAGTTGATCCCCAGCTTGGAAGTCGAGGCAGTGCAGGGAAAACAGGATTTCCTGGAATTGACTGAGACATCTGGGGGACTCTGGGAATGGTGGCATGACAGGAGTTCCTCTCGCCTTTCCTGTGGAGAGTGACTCCGAGAATTCTTTCGCTATCACGCTGGGAAAGGATCCCTCCTCTCGAGCTATGAGTCAGAAACGGGGCTCCTCTGGATGTGGGCGGGACTCTCGTGCCTCCTCTCGAGTGGAGACGGGTATGTCGTGGAACTTCTTGAGTTGCAGCAAGGGTGTGAAGGACCCTTTGGAAATTCCAGAGCTTAGGTGTGATTAGCCTCGAGACGCCCAGCGGAAATGGGCCCATCTCTCCTGGAAGGGACAACCACCTGGATTTTCTCAAGTTGCGGCAGGTGCTCTCGACCTATGACGGGGACCTCAGGGAACCGCTCTGTTGGCCTGAGGAAATGCCAGTCCCCATGCGAGTTGCACGGTGGCCTCTCAGGTTTCCTCTCCCGTCGATGCCTGGGCCTAAGACCTTGTTTGGAGTCGGTGCCAGAACCAGAGGATTCCTCTCCAGTGCTGACATGGATCTTGGGGTACTTCTGGAGTCTCCCCAGGGGAGTCAGTCCTCGTCTCGAGTGGGGGCATGCACGTGTGCTTTCCTCCCGAGCTGTAGCAGCAGTGTCACGCTTCCCTTCGCGTGGATCAAGGGATCTGTGGCTTTCCCTCGAGGCTTTCCCACGAGACTTTCCCACGAGGCTTTCCCACAGGGCTGTCCCACGTGCCACCGTGGTGAAAGTCGACCCTGGGCTTGAAAGTCGAGGCAGTGCAGGGAAAACAGGTTTCCCTGGAATGGACTGAGACATCTGGGGGACTCTGGGAATGGTGTCACGACCCTGGACTTCCTCTCGCCTTTCCTGTGGAGAGCACCACCTCTTGAGATGCAACGGGAACGCCGGAAATTCTTTCCCCACCAAGCAGGGAAAGGATCCCTCCTCTCGAGCTAGGAGGCGGAAACGGGGCTCCTCTGGATGTGGGCGGACTCTCGTACTTCCTCTCGAGTGTCGACGGGTATGTGGGGGAACTTCTTGAGTTGCAGGAAGGGTGTGAAGGACGCTTTGCAAGTTCCCAAGAGCGTGTGATTAGCGTCGAGATGCCTCAGTGGAAATGGGCCTCATCTCGCCTG
>NW_017190700.1:0-11150 GCF_001704415.2 Capra hircus | reverse complement strand
CTTAGCACTCTCCTCCCAGCAGAGACATGTTGCAGGTGGTTGGGGCCTATCCTGCGTGTCTGGGTTCCCGCCCACAGCCCCAACTCAGGGGAAGCAGCCCCTGAGGCAAGACCTGCTGGAGGAGCCCTGCCGCCCGCCTGATAGGGAGAGCACAGCCAGCAGTGTAGCGAGCCTCCTCGGGAGAAGAGGAGGCAGCCGAGCCCAGTCAAGAGGGAAAGCCCTGCTTGCACGGAGCTAAGTGGGCCTCCAGTACGGCAGAGCTCTAGCTCTGCTCAGAGCCCCGATCTGGCAGAGTTTCTGGCGCGAGGCTGCTCTGCCGGGGCTAGCCTTGCCCAGACTTGCCTTGCTTTTAGGCTGCCTCTCCCAGGAAGGAGCAGGCAGCAGAGCCTGGGAGTCGCCACTGCGGCCTTTCTTGCCTCAGCTCCAATCCTGCCTTGCCTTTGCACTTAGGTCCCAGTCTCCTTAAGGAGAGGCTTAGGGGCTGGTGGGTTGCACACTGCCAAGGGCTCCAGCAGTGAGAACTTCTGTCAGAGGGAAGGGAAGGGCAACTGCAGGGCTCCTCCAGCGGTTGCTTGGCGCCCAGATTCAGCGCCACACGGAGAGCACCAGGCTCCCAGGGTCCCCTGGCTGGGGTTTTCAGCCCCGCACACACGGAGGCTGATTCCTTGGGTGCCCAGAAAGTGTATGACAGACGTAGGTTCCCTAGCACTCTCCTCCCCAGCAGAGACATGTGCAGGTGTTTGGGGGCCTGATTCCTGCGTGTCTGGGTTCCTGCCCACAGCCCCAACTCAGGGAAGCAGCCCCTGAGGCAAGACCTGCTGGAGGAGCCCTGCGCCCCGCCCTGATAGGCCGAGTGCACAGCCAGCAGGGAAGCGAGCCTCCTCGGGGGAAGAGGAGGCAGCAAGTCCCCGTCAAGCTGGAAATCCCTGCTTCACGAAGCTAAGTGCGACTCCAGTACGGCAGATCTCTAGCTCTGTTCAGAGGCCCGATCTGGCAGAGTTCCTGGCACCAAGATGCTCTGCATAGGCGAGCCTTGCGCAGACTTGCCTTGCTTTAAGGCTCCCTCCCCAGGAAGGAGCAGGCTGTGTGAGGCTCGGAAACGCCACTGGCGCCTTCCTGGCTTCAGCTCTACCCCTGCCTTGCCTTTGCACTTAGGTCCCAAGCGTCCTTGAGGAGGGCTTAGGGGCTGGTGGGTTGCACACTGCCAAGGGCTCCAGCAGTGAAAGCTCTGTCAGAGGGAAGCGAAGGGCAACAGCAGGGCTCCTTCAGCGGTTCCTTGGCCGCCCAGACAAAGCTCCGCACGGAGAGCACCAGGTTCCAAGGGCCCCTGGCTGGGTTTTGCATCCCCACACTCCCAGAGGCTGACTCCGTGGGTGCCTAGAAAGTGTGTGAGAGACGTAGGTTCCCTAGCACTCTCCTCCCCAGCAGAGACATGTGCAGGTGGTTGGGGCCTTATCCTGCGTGTCTGGGTTCCCGCCCACAGCCCTCAACTCAGGGGAAGCAGCCCCTGAGGCAAGACCTGCTGGAGGAGCCCTGCGCGCCCGCCTGATAGGCGAGAGCACAGCCAGCAGTGTAGCGAGCCTCCTCGGGAGAAGAGGAGGCAGCCGAGCCCAGTCAAGAGGAAAGCCCTGCTTGCACGGAGCTAAGTGGGCCTCCAGTACGGCAGAGCTCTAGCTCTGCTCAGAGCCCCGATCTGGCAGAGTTTCCTGGCGCGAGGCTGCTCTGGCCGGGGGCTCGCCTTGCCCAGACTTGCCTTGCTTTTAGGCTCCCTCCCCAGGAAGGAGCTGGTCTGAGCGAGCCTGGGAGACGCCACTGGTGCCTTCCTTGCCTCAGCTCCAATCCTGCCTTGCCTTTGCACATAGGTGCCAGGCGTCGTTGGGGAGGGCTTAGGGGGTGGTGGGTTGCACACTGCCAAGGGCTTCAGCAGTGAGAGCTCTGTCAGAGGGAAGGGAAGGGCAACTGCAGGGCTCCTCCAGCGGTTTCTAGGCCGCCTAGAATCAGCGCCGCACCGAGAGCACCAGGCTCCCAGGGCCCCTGGCTGGGGTTTTCAGCCCCGCACACACGGAGGCTGATTCCTTGGGTGCCCAGAAAGTGTATGACAGACGTAGGTTCCCTAGCACTCTCCTCCCCAGCAGAGACATGTGCAGGTGGTTGGGGCCTGATCCTGCGTGTCTGGGTTCCTGCCCACAGCCCCAACTCAGGGGAAGCAGCCCCTGAGGCAAGACCTGCTGGAGGAGCCCTGCGCCCCCGCCTGATAGGCGAGTGCACAGCCAGCAGGGAAGCGAGCCTCCTCGGGGGAAGAGGAGGCAGCCCAGCCCCGTCAAGTTGAAAGCCCTGCTTGCACGGAGCTAAGTGCGCCTCCAGTACGGCAGAGCTCTAGCTCTGCTCAGAGCCCCGATCTGGCAGAGTTCCTGGCGCGAGGCTGCTCTGCCGGGGGCTAGCCTTGCCCAGACTTGCCTTGCTTTTAGGCTGCCTCTCCAGGAAGGAGCAGGCAGCAGGAGCCTGGGAGTCGCCACTGGCGCCTTTCTTGCCTCAGCTCCAATCCTGCCTTGCCTTTGCACTTAGGTCCCAGTCCTCCTTAAGGAGAGCTTAGGGGCTGGTGGGTTGCACACTGCCAAGGGCTCCAGCAGTGAGAATTCTGTCAGAGGGAAGGGAAGGGCAACTGCAGGGCTCCTCCAGCGGTTGCTTGGCCGCCCAGATTCAGCGCCACACGGAGAGCACCAGGCTCCCAGGTCCCCTGGCTGGGGTTTTCAGCCCCGCACACACGGAGGCTGATTCCTTGGGTGCCCAGAAAGTGTATGACAGACGTAGGTTCCCTAGCACTCTCCTCCCCAGCAGAGACATGTGCAGGTGTTTGGGGCCTGATCCTGCGTGTCTGGGTTCCTGCCCACAGCCCCAACTCAGGGGAAGCAGCCCCTGAGGCAAGACCTGCTGGAGGAGCCCTGCGCCCCCGCCTGATAGGCGAGTGCACAGCCAGCAGGGAAGCGAGCCTCCTCGGGGGAAGAGGAGGCAGCAAGTCCCCGTCAAGCTGAAATCCCTGCTTACACGAAGCTAAGTGCGACTCCAGTACGGCAGATCTCTAGCTCTGTTCAGAGGCCCGATCTGGCAGAGTTCCTGGCACCAAGATGCTCTGCCATAGGCGAGCCTTGCGCAGACTTGCCTTGCTTTAAGGCTCCCTCCCCAGGAAGGAGCAGGCTGTGTGAGGCTCGGAAACGCCACTGGCGCCTTCCTGGCTTCAGCTCTACCCCTGCCTTGCCTTTGCACTTAGGTCCCAAGCGTCCTTGAGGAGGGCTTAGGGGCTGGTGGGTTGCACACTGCCAAGGGCTCCAGCAGTGAAAGCTCTGTCAGAGGGAAGCGAAGGGCAACAGCAGGGCTCCTTCAGCGGTTCCTTGGCCGCCCAGACAAAGCTCCGCACGGAGAGCACCAGGTTCCAAGGGCCCCTGGCTGGGTTTTGCATCCCCACACTCCCAGAGGCTGACTCCGTGGGTGCCTAGAAAGTGTGTGAGAGACGTAGGTTCCCTAGCACTCTCCTCCCCAGCAGAGACATGTGCAGGTGGTTGGGGCCTTATCCTGCGTGTCTGGGTTCCCGCCCACAGCCTCAACTCAGGGGAAGCAGCCCCTGAGGCAAGACCTGCTGGAGGAGCCCTGCGCGCCCGCCTGATAGGCGAGAGCACAGCCAGCAGTGTAGCGAGCCTCCTCGGGAGAAGAGGAGGCAGCCGAGCCCAGTCAAGAGGAAAGCCCTGCTTGCACGGAGCTAAGTGGGCCTCCAGTACGGCAGAGCTCTAGCTCTGCTCAGAGCCCCGATCTGGCAGAGTTTCTGGCGCGAGGCTGCTCGGCCGGGGGCTCGCCTTGCCCAGACTTGCCTTGCTTTTAGGCTCCCTCCCCAGGAAGGAGCTGTCTGAGCGAGCCTGGGAGACGCCACTGGTGCCTTCCTTGCCTCAGCTCCAATCCTGCCTTGCCTTTGCACATAGGTGCCAGGCGTCGTTGGGGAGGGCTTAGGGGGTGGTGGGTTGCACACTGCCAAGGGCTTCAGCAGTGAGAGCTCTGTCAGAGGGAAGGGAAGGGCAACTGCAGGGCTCCTCCAGCGGTTTCTAGGCCGCCTAGAATCAGCGCCGCACCGAGAGCACCAGGCTCCCAGGGCCCCTGGCTGGGGTTTTCAGCCCCGCACACACGGAGGCTGATTCCTTGGGTGCCCAGAAAGTGTATGACAGACGTAGGTTCCCTAGCACTCTCCTCCCCAGCAGAGACATGTGCAGGTGGTTGGGGCCTGATCCTGCGTGTCTGGGTTCCTGCCCACAGCCCCAACTCAGGGGAAGCAGCCCCTGAGGCAAGACCTGCTGGAGGAGCCCTGCGCCCCCGCCTGATAGGCGAGTGCACAGCCAGCAGGGAAGCGAGCCTCCTCGGGGGAAGAGGAGGCAGCCCAGCCCCGTCAAGTTGAAAGCCCTGCTTGCACGGAGCTAAGTGCGCCTCCAGTACGGCAGAGCTCTAGCTCTGCTCAGAGCCCCGATCTGGCAGAGTTCCTGGCGCGAGGCTGCTCTGCCGGGGGCTAGCCTTGCCCAGACTTGCCTTGCTTTTAGGCTGCCTCTCCAGGAAGGAGCAGGCAGCAGGAGCCTGGGAGTCGCCACTGGCGCCTTTCTTGCCTCAGCTCCAATCCTGCCTTGCCTTTGCACTTAGGTCCCAGTCCTCCTTAAGGAGAGCTTAGGGGCTGGTGGGTTGCACACTGCCAAGGGCTCCAGCAGTGAGAATTCTGTCAGAGGGAAGGGAAGGGCAACTGCAGGGCTCCTCCAGCGGTTGCTTGGCCGCCCAGATTCAGCGCCACACGGAGAGCACCAGGCTCCCAGGTCCCCTGGCTGGGGTTTTCAGCCCCGCACACACGGAGGCTGATTCCTTGGGTGCCCAGAAAGTGTATGACAGACGTAGGTTCCCTAGCACTCTCCTCCCCAGCAGAGACATGTGCAGGTGTTTGGGGCCTGATCCTGCGTGTCTGGGTTCCTGCCCACAGCCCCAACTCAGGGGAAGCAGCCCCTGAGGCAAGACCTGCTGGAGGAGCCCTGCGCCCCCGCCTGATAGGCGAGTGCACAGCCAGCAGGGAAGCGAGCCTCCTCGGGGGAAGAGGAGGCAGCAAGTCCCCGTCAAGCTGAAATCCCTGCTTACACGAAGCTAAGTGCGACTCCAGTACGGCAGATCTCTAGCTCTGTTCAGAGGCCCGATCTGGCAGAGTTCCTGGCACCAAGATGCTCTGCCATAGGCGAGCCTTGCGCAGACTTGCCTTGCTTTAAGGCTCCCTCCCCAGGAAGGAGCAGGCTGTGTGAGGCTCGGAAACGCCACTGGCGCCTTCCTGGCTTCAGCTCTACCCCTGCCTTGCCTTTGCACTTAGGTCCCAAGCGTCCTTGAGGAGGGCTTAGGGGCTGGTGGGTTGCACACTGCCAAGGGCTCCAGCAGTGAAAGCTCTGTCAGAGGGAAGCGAAGGGCAACAGCAGGGCTCCTTCAGCGGTTCCTTGGCCGCCCAGACAAAGCTCCGCACGGAGAGCACCAGGTTCCAAGGGCCCCTGGCTGGGTTTTGCATCCCCACACTCCCAGAGGCTGACTCCGTGGGTGCCTAGAAAGTGTGTGAGAGACGTAGGTTCCCTAGCACTCTCCTCCCCAGCAGAGACATGTGCAGGTGGTTGGGGCCTTATCCTGCGTGTCTGGGTTCCCGCCCACAGCCTCAACTCAGGGGAAGCAGCCCCTGAGGCAAGACCTGCTGGAGGAGCCCTGCGCGCCCGCCTGATAGGCGAGAGCACAGCCAGCAGTGTAGCGAGCCTCCTCGGGAGAAGAGGAGGCAGCCGAGCCCAGTCAAGAGGAAAGCCCTGCTTGCACGGAGCTAAGTGGCGCCTCCAGTACGGCAGAGCTCTAGCTCTGCTCAGAGCCCCGATCTGGCAGAGTTTCTGGCGCGAGGCTGCTCGGCCGGGGGCTCGCCTTGCCCAGACTTGCCTTGCTTTTAGGCTCCCTCCCCAGGAAGGAGCTGTCTGAGCGAGCCTGGGAGACGCCACTGGTGCCTTCCTTGCCTCAGCTCCAATCCTGCCTTGCCTTTGCACATAGGTGCCAGGCGTCGTTGGGGAGGGCTTAGGGGGTGGTGGGTTGCACACTGCCAAGGGCTTCAGCAGTGAGAGCTCTGTCAGAGGGAAGGGAAGGGCAACTGCAGGGCTCCTCCAGCGGTTTCTAGGCCGCCTAGAATCAGCGCCGCACCGAGAGCACCAGGCTCCCAGGGCCCCTGGCTGGGGTTTTCAGCCCCGCACACACGGAGGCTGATTCCTTGGGTGCCCAGAAAGTGTATGACAGACGTAGGTTCCCTAGCACTCTCCTCCCCAGCAGAGACATGTGCAGGTGGTTGGGGCCTGATCCTGCGTGTCTGGGTTCCTGCCCACAGCCCCAACTCAGGGGAAGCAGCCCCTGAGGCAAGACCTGCTGGAGGAGCCCTGCGCCCCCGCCTGATAGGCGAGTGCACAGCCAGCAGGGAAGCGAGCCTCCTCGGGGGAAGAGGAGGCAGCCCAGCCCCGTCAAGTTGAAAGCCCTGCTTGCACGGAGCTAAGTGCGCCTCCAGTACGGCAGAGCTCTAGCTCTGCTCAGAGCCCCGATCTGGCAGAGTTCCTGGCGCGAGGCTGCTCTGCCGGGGGCTAGCCTTGCCCAGACTTGCCTTGCTTTTAGGCTGCCTCTCCAGGAAGGAGCAGGCAGCAGGAGCCTGGGAGTCGCCACTGGCGCCTTTCTTGCCTCAGCTCCAATCCTGCCTTGCCTTTGCACTTAGGTCCCAGTCCTCCTTAAGGAGAGCTTAGGGGCTGGTGGGTTGCACACTGCCAAGGGCTCCAGCAGTGAGAATTCTGTCAGAGGGAAGGGAAGGGCAACTGCAGGGCTCCTCCAGCGGTTGCTTGGCCGCCCAGATTCAGCGCCACACGGAGAGCACCAGGCTCCCAGGTCCCCTGGCTGGGGTTTTCAGCCCCGCACACACGGAGGCTGATTCCTTGGGTGCCCAGAAAGTGTATGACAGACGTAGGTTCCCTAGCACTCTCCTCCCCAGCAGAGACATGTGCAGGTGTTTGGGGCCTGATCCTGCGTGTCTGGGTTCCTGCCCACAGCCCCAACTCAGGGGAAGCAGCCCCTGAGGCAAGACCTGCTGGAGGAGCCCTGCGCCCCCGCCTGATAGGCGAGTGCACAGCCAGCAGGGAAGCGAGCCTCCTCGGGGGAAGAGGAGGCAGCAAGTCCCCGTCAAGCTGAAATCCCTGCTTACACGAAGCTAAGTGCGACTCCAGTACGGCAGATCTCTAGCTCTGTTCAGAGGCCCGATCTGGCAGAGTTCCTGGCACCAAGATGCTCTGCCATAGGCGAGCCTTGCGCAGACTTGCCTTGCTTTAAGGCTCCCTCCCCAGGAAGGAGCAGGCTGTGTGAGGCTCGGAAACGCCACTGGCGCCTTCCTGGCTTCAGCTCTACCCCTGCCTTGCCTTTGCACTTAGGTCCCAAGCGTCCTTGAGGAGGGCTTAGGGGCTGGTGGGTTGCACACTGCCAAGGGCTCCAGCAGTGAAAGCTCTGTCAGAGGGAAGCGAAGGGCAACAGCAGGGCTCCTTCAGCGGTTCCTTGGCCGCCCAGACAAAGCTCCGCACGGAGAGCACCAGGTTCCAAGGGCCCCTGGCTGGGTTTTGCATCCCCACACTCCCAGAGGCTGACTCCGTGGGTGCCTAGAAAGTGTGTGAGAGACGTAGGTTCCCTAGCACTCTCCTCCCCAGCAGAGACATGTGCAGGTGGTTGGGGCCTTATCCTGCGTGTCTGGGTTCCCGCCCACAGCCCTCAACTCAGGGGAAGCAGCCCCTGAGGCAAGACCTGCTGGAGGAGCCCTGCGCGCCCGCCTGATAGGCGAGAGCACAGCCAGCAGTGTAGCGAGCCTCCTCGGGAGAAGAGGAGGCAGCCGAGCCCCAGTCAAGAGGAAAGCCCTGCTTGCACGGAGCTAAGTGCGCCTCCAGTACGGCAGAGCTCTAGCTCTGCTCAGAGCCCCGATCTGGCAGAGTTTCCTGGCGCGAGGCTGCTCTGCCGGGGGCTCGCCTTGCCCAGACTTGCCTTGCTTTTAGGCTGCCCTCCCCAGGAAGGAGCTGGTCTGCAGCGAGCCTGGGAGACGCCACTGGCGCCTTTCTTGCCTCAGCTCCAATCCTGCCTTGCCTTTGCACATAGGTGCCCAGTCCGTCCGTTAAGGGGAGGGCTTAGGGGCTGGTGGGTTGCACACTGCCAAGGGCTTCAGCAGTGAGAAGCTCTGTCAGAGGGAAGGGAAGGGCAACTGCAGGGCTCCTCCAGCGGTTTGCTTAGGCCGCCCTAGAATCAGCGCCGCACGGAGAGCACCAGGCTCCCAGGGCCCCTGGCTGGGGTTTTCAGCCCCGCACACACGGAGGCTGATTCCTTGGGTGCCCAGAAAGTGTATGACAGACGTAGGTTCCCTAGCACTCTCCTCCCCAGCAGAGACATGTGCAGGTGTTTGGGGCCTGATCCTGCGTGTCTGGGTTCCTGCCCACAGCCCCAACTCAGGGGAAGCAGCCCCTGAGGCAAGACCTGCTGGAGGAGCCCTGCCGCCCCGCCTGATAGGCGAGTGCACAGCCAGCAGGGAAGCGAGCCTCCTCGGGGGAAGAGGAGGCAGCAAGTCCCCGTCAAGCTGAAATCCCTGCTTCCACGAAGCTAAGTGCGACTCCAGTACGGCAGATCTCTAGCTCTGTTCAGAGGCCCGATCTGGCAGAGTTCCTGGCCACCAAGATGCTCTGCCATAGGCGAGCCTTGCGCAGACTTGCCTTGCTTTAAGGCTCCCTCCCCAGGAAGGAGCAGGCTGTGTGAGGCTCGGAAACGCCACTGGCGCCTTCCTGGCTTCAGCTCTACCCCTGCCTTGCCTTTGCACTTAGGTCCCAAGCGTCCTTGAGGAGGGCTTAGGGGCTGGTGGGTTGCACACTGCCAAGGGCTCCAGCAGTGAAAGCTCTGTCAGAGGGAAGCGAAGGGCAACAGCAGGGCTCCTTCAGCGGTTCCTTGGCCGCCCAGACAAAGCTCCGCACGGAGAGCACCAGGTTCCAAGGGCCCCTGGCTGGGTTTTGCATCCCCACACTCCCAGAGGCTGACTCCGTGGGTGCCTAGAAAGTGTGTGAGAGACGTAGGTTCCCTAGCACTCTCCTCCCCAGCAGAGACATGTGCAGGTGGTTGGGGCCTTATCCTGCGTGTCTGGGGTTCCCGCCCACAGCCTCAACTCAGGGGAAGCAGCCCCTGAGGCAAGACCTGCTGGAGGAGCCCTGCGCGCCCGCCTGATAGGCGAGAGCACAGCCAGCAGTGTAGCGAGCCTCCTCGGGAGAAGAGGAGGCAGCCGAGCCCAGTCAAGAGGAAAGCCCTGCTTGCACGGAGCTAAGTGGCGCCTCCAGTACGGCAGAGCTCTAGCTCTGCTCAGAGCCCCGATCTGGCCAGAGTTTCTGGCGCGAGGCTGCTCGGCCGGGGGCTCGCCTTGCCCAGACTTGCCTTGCTTTTAGGCTCCCTCCCCAGGAAGGAGCTGTCTGAGCGAGCCTGGGAGACGCCACTGGTGCCTTCCTTGCCTCAGCTCCAATCCTGCCTTGCCTTTGCACATAGGTGCCAGGCGTCGTTGGGGAGGGCTTAGGGGGTGGTGGGTTGCACACTGCCCAAGGGCTTCCAGCAGTGAGAGCTCTGTCAGAGGGAAGGGAAGGGCAACTGCAGGGCTCCTCCAGCGGTTTCTAGGCCGCCTAGAATCAGCGCCGCACCGAGAGCACCAGGCTCCCAGGGCCCCTGGCTGGGGTTTTCAGCCCCGCACACACGGAGGCTGATTCCTTGGGTGCCCAGAAAGTGTATGACAGACGTAGGTTCCCTAGCCACTCTCCTCCCCAGCAGAGACATGTGCAGGTGGTTTGGGGCCTGATCCTGCGTGTCTGGGTTCCTGCCCACAGCCCCAACTCAGGGGAAGCAGCCCCTGAGGCAAGACCTGCTGGAGGAGCCCTGCGCCCCCGCCTGATAGGCGAGTGCACAGCCAGCAGGGAAGCGAGCCTCCTCGGGGAAGAGGAGGCAGCCCAGCCCCGTCAAGTTGAAAGCCCTGCTTGCACGGAGCTAAGTGCGCCTCCAGTACGGCAGAGCTCTAGCTCTGCTCAGAGCCCCGATCTGGCAGAGTTCCTGGCGCCGAGGCTGCTCTGCCGGGGGCTAGCCTTGCCCAGACTTGCCTTGCTTTTAGGCTGCCTCTCCAGGAAGGAGCAGGCAGCAGGAGCCTGGGAGTCGCCACTGGCGCCTTTCTTGGCCTCAGCTCCAATCCTGCCTTGCCTTTGCACTTAGGTCCCAGTCCTCCTTAAGGAGAGCTTAGGGGCTGGTGGGTTGCACACTGCCAAGGGCTCCAGCAGTGAGAATTCTGTCAGAGGGAAGGGAAGGGCAACTGCAGGGCTCCTCCAGCGGTTGCTTGGCCGCCCAGATTCAGCGCCACACGGAGAGCACCAGGCTCCCAGGGCCCCTGGCTGGGGTTTTCAGCCCCGCACACACGGAGGCTGATTCCTTGGGTGCCCAGAAAGTGTATGACAGACGTAGGTTCCCTAGCACTCTCCTCCCCCAGCCAGAGACATGTGCAGGTGTTTGGGGCCTGATCCTGCGTGTCTGGGTTCCTGCCCACAGCCCCAACTCAGGGGAAGCAGCCCCTGAGGCAAGACCTGCTGGAGGAGCCCTGCGCCCCCGCCTGATAGGCGAGTGCACAGCCAGCAGGGGAAGCGAGCCTCCTCGGGGGGAAGAGGAGGCAGCAAGTCCCCGTCAAGCTGAAATCCCTGCTTACACGAAGCTAAGTGCGACTCCAGTACGGCAGATCTCTAGCTCTGTTCAGAGGCCCGATCTGCCAGAGTTCCTGGCACCAAGATGCTCTGCCATAGGCGAGCCTTGCGCAGACTTGCCTTGCTTTAAGGCTCCCTCCCCAGGAAGGAGCAGGCTGTGTGAGGCTCGGAAACGCCACTGGCGCCTTCCTGGCCTTCAGCTCTACCCCTGCCTTGCCTTTGCACTTAGGTCCAAGCGTCCTTGAGGAGGGCTTAGGGGCTGGTGGGTTGCACACTGCCAGGGCTCCAGCAGTGAAAGCTCTGTCAGAGCGGAAGCGAAGCGGCAACAGCAGGGCTCCTTCAGCGGTT
>NW_017190699.1:0-11151 GCF_001704415.2 Capra hircus | reverse complement strand
CCTACGTCTCTCAGCAATGCTAAAGAAATGTCTTGTCTATTGTCTACAAGCCATGACATTTATAATATCTTTAAAAAATCTTTTAAAGGCCTAGAAGCTGCAAATTTTTTTGCACCCAAAAAGCTAGATCTAGATCCTCTGGGGCTTTTTCTGTCTGGTTTTTCTGTCTGGTAATAACGGTAAAAGCAAAAGCTGTGCTATTTTTTAATTTTAATTGCACAGTTTTAGCAGGTGGCAATATCAAAACTTCAATTTTTTTAGTATAATCAGAATTTACTACACAAGACACTACCGAAATTTTTTGAAAAGAAAGCAAGCTATGCCCCAGCACAAGTCTTACAATGTCCTCAGGCAGGGGACTAGCCACTGGAATCTGAGTCAGGAGCTATTATTATTAAGGTGGTGGAACTGAGGTCCAGGCCTGAGCTACCTGGGGTTGTTTGGTACGGCTTGTTATCTCTGTTTAGCAAGACATTTTGGAAAAAATGTTCTATTTGGCCTCAAGAGAAACATTTTGCATTTGTTAAGTCCTTTTTATTACGAATATTTTTCTTTTTTTTTCCTGTTTTTCTTCCTTTTTTCTTTTTTTGTTGGGTGAGGCCCCTCCTGAGGGGATTTTATGCAAGGAACAAGCTCTGTTTTAAAAGCTCTTTTGCTCAAAAATATTGTCACTATCGTTTTCAAACTTAAGCAATGTTCTGGGAGGCTTTGGATATAAAGTGGGGAGTTCTTAAGCCCTGGGGAGGCGCAAGCAGAGGTTGCAGTGGTCGCCTTAAATAAGACAACTCTTTTAAAGGTTTGGTTTGTGTAGAGGGGGAGGGGGCTCTCCCAGGGCGCTCGGCCGCTGGCGTCCTATAAGCACCCTCCTTCCTCGGGAGGAAGAGTACAGTCTCTCTACTTTTGTTTGCCAATGGCAGAAAATATGATCTGCGTAATAGGTGGAGACCCACTACGATCCACTGCTATAGTCTCTCCATAGGCTATCTAACTAACAGCCTCATGACGGGGGTCCAGAACATTTGTAATAATATTTTACAGAGCAAAAGCATTTACAGGCCCATGCAAAGTATAATTAGTTTTTAGCTGTTTTATTACCTTTATCCAAGTATCTAAATCTCTTTTCTGGAAACCAAGGACATTGGTCTCGGTAACACGAGCCTTTTAATCTTTAATTTGTCTTTTTTGTTTAACAGTTACAAAATTACTTGTATAAAGAGGTGTCATTGTTTTGAGTCATTGTTACCCCGTGTCAGAAAATTAAGAGTTATAGAAAAGTCTGCCTTGACAAAAGGTTTTACCTTAGCCAAGGGGGTTTTGTTTTAAACCCTAAGATAGCAGGTTTTCTTTTCAACCTCTAGAGCACCACGTTTCTCTTAAACCCTTGAACACTTCCCACTCGTCCTCACCCTGTCTATCCTACAGGGGGGTCCGCGGCACCCTGAGTGGGGTCCTAGCCGTCCCGAACACTCAACACTGGGGGAGTACCCGAAAGTACTCCGGGGGGAGTGATTAAGTCACTCCGGGGGGAGCAACAGAGAGTGCTCCGGGGGGAGCAACAGAGAGTGCTCCGGGGGGAGCTTTTGCTCCGAGGAACCTACCTTCGAATAGCCTGTTCCGGGCACCACTTGCCGGGGTCCAGCCCCGGTGGATCCAGGGAATTCGAAGGGTGGACGGGCGTTGGTGTGGAAAGACTTGTTTGTTTATTAATGTAAGATTAGATTAAGAAACTATAGTGTAGTAAGAAGATTAAGTGGAGGAAGAGGGCTGAATAGCTTGGTTTACGTGGAAGGCCAATAAAATTCCAGACAAGGAATTTGCACCATCTACAGTTGGGCCACCGGCGCCCGCTTGAATATCTAAGGGTGCCTCACCTTAAGCTCCCTTTCGTGCGGGTCTTAACAGCCGGGGCAAGTAAGTAGACCTGGCGAGCCTCCGCGCCCCAGATGGAGATTCAGCCTGAAGTTAAAGTAAACAGCAGAGAGAGGGAAGGGGAGAGAAGAAGAGAGAGAGAGAGACATGGGGGGAGCCAGAATCCCAAGAAACCAGGCCGAGAGACTAGTTCGAGAAACTGGCCCCCATCCTTTATTGTTCAGAAGGCCTTTTATACTTTTGATAAAACACGGAGATCAATGGGTAACACAAAATTATGTAGCGTTCACAACCCAGATTCTTTCCGTATATCAGTTTGTATACAAAGGTCTCAGGTGATTTACATTATCTTTTGGCCAAGAGGCTTGTTAACACTTTTTGGCTCTCTTCCTTAATGAATGTTAATTTTGTTTCCCCTGAAGTGTTTTTTTTTTTTTAATCTGCATCTCCTTAAAGCATTAAAGTTACATCTCTATAGAACAAAGGTGGAGTGGGATATAACAAAGAAGGTACTTAACTCAAAGATCTAATGTTGCTAATACCAGGTCTACTACTTGTTTTTCTATATACCAACTATATCTAAAATAAAGGATATGAAAATTTGGCAGCAAGCATTGACCCAAAAAATGAAACCATTAATCAGTCCTATTCTAAAGATTTTGACTCCTCGGAAGCTCCTACATTCCTAGGATGTTTTAAGCTTCCTGTGCCTCCTGTGGTCAGGAGGCCTCAAACAATCACATGCGCAGCTGTACGAGTCCTGCAGGCAGGCTAGAAAGCCATCGGAGGGGTTTTTGGATTGAAACACTCTTTCAAATGCAGAAGACTAAAGCCCTGAATTGAATTTTTCCAGAAAATGTCAGAAGAGTGGAAAAACAGGGCACAAAAGCCGGCAGATTTTCAGTTGGGGTACGTGCTTAGGAATTTGCAGAGGGGTCCCTGAAGTCTGAGCACGCCTTGCATATGTCAGCTTCCTTCCTCATGACCTTGTCATGGGCAGGATTCCTCACACTGGCTCCCAGCAGGTGCCGGAACCTGAGGATTCCTCTCCAGTGCTGACATGGATCTTGGGGTACTTCTGGAGTCTCCCCAGGGGGAGTCAGTCCTCGTCTCGAGTGGGGGCATGAACGTGCGGTTTCCTCTCGAGCTGTAGGAGCAGAGTCACGATTCCCTTCGCGTGGATCAAGGGATCTGTGGCTTTCCCTCGAGGCTTTCCCACGAGGCTTCTCCCACGAGGCTTTCCCACAGGGCTGTCCCACGTGCCACCGTGGTGTGAGTCCATCCTCGTCTTGAAAGTCGAGGCAGTGCAGGGAAAACAGGTTTCCCTGGAATGGACTGAGACATCTGGGGGACTCTGGGAATGGTGGCACGACCCTGGAGTTCCTCTCGCCTTTCCTGTGGAGAGCACCTCCTCTTGAGTTGCGACGGAAACGCCGGGAATTCTTTCCCAACCACGCAGGGAAAGGATCCATCCTCTCGAGCTAGGAGGCGGAAACGGGGCTCCTCTGGATGTGGGCGGGACTCTCGTGCTTCCTCTCGAGTGGAGACGTGTATGTGGGGGAACTTCTTGAGTTGCAGCAAGGGTTTGAAGGGCCCTTTGGAAGTTCCAGAGGTTAGGTGTGATTTGCCTCGAGACGCTTCTGCGGAAATGGGCCTCATCTCGCCTGGAGGGGAGAACCTCCTGGATTTTCTCGAGTTGCGGCAGGTGCTCTCGACTTAGGATGAGGACCTCAGGGACCCGCTCTGGTGGCCTCAGGAAAGGCCAGTCCCCATGCGAGTTGCTTGGGGGCCTCTCGGAATTCCTCTCCCATCGATGCCTCGGCCTAAGATCTTGTGTGGAGTCCGTGCCGGAACCTAAGGATTCCTCTCCAGTGCTGACATGGTCTTTGGGTACTTCTGGAGTCTCCCCAGGGGAGTCAGTCCTCGTCTCGAGTGGGGGCATGCACGTGCGCAATCCTCCCGAGCTGTAGCAGCATTGTCACACTTCCCTTTGCGTGGATCTAGGGATCTGTGGCTTTTCCTCGAGGCTTTCCCACGAGGCTTTCCCACAGGGCTGTCCCACGTGCCACCGTGGTGTGAGTGGATACTCGGCTTGAAAGTCGAGGCAATGCAGGGAAAATAGGTTTCCCTGGAATAGACTGAGAAATCTGTGGCACTCAGGGAATGGTGTCACGACCCTGGAGATCCCCTCGTGTTTCCTGTGGAGAGCGCCTCCTCTTGAGATGCGACCGGAACACCGGGAATTCTTTCCCGACAACGCAGGGAAAGGATTCCACCTCTCGAGCTATGAGGCGGAAACGGGGCTTCTCTGGATGTGGGCAGGACTCTCGTGCTTCCTCTCGAGTGGAGACGGGTACGTCGGGAAACTTCTTGAGTTGCAGCAAGGGTGTGAAGGACCCTTTGGAAATTCCAGAGGCCAGGTTGATTAGCCTCGAGACGCCTCCGCGGAAATGGGCTTCATCTCGCCTGGAGGGGAGAACCTCCTGGATTTTCTCGAGTTGCCACAGGTGCTCTCGACTTAAGACGAGGACCTCAGGGACCCGCTCTGGTGGCCTCAGGAAAGGCCAGTCCCCATGCGAGTTGCACGGGGGCCTCTCGGGATTCCTCTCCCGTCGATGCCGGGGCCTAAGACGTTGTGTGGAGATGGTGCCGGAACCTGAAAATTCCTCTCCAGTGCTGACATGGATCTTGGGGTACTTCTGGAGTCTCCACCGGGGATTCAGTCCTCGTCTCGACTTAGGTCATGCACGTGCACTTTCCTCCCGAGCTGTAGCAGCAGTGTCATGCTTCCCTTCGCGTGGATGAAGAAATCTGTGGCTTTCATCGAGGTTTTTGCAGGAGGCTTTCCCACGAGGCTTTCCCACAGGGCTGTCCCACGTGCCACCGTGGTGTGAGTCGATCCTTGGCTTGAAAGTCGAGGCAGTGCAGGGAAAACTGGTTTCCCTGGAATGGACTGAGACATCTGGGGGACTCTGGGTATGGTGGCTCGACCGTGGAATTCCTCTCGCCTTTCCTGTGGAGAGCGCCTCCTCTTGAGATGCGACGGAAACGCCGGGAATTCTTTCCCGAACACGCAGGGAAAGGATCCCTCCTCTCGAGCTAGGAGGCGGAAACGGGGCTCCTCTGGATGTCGGCGGGAGTCTCGAGCTTTCTCTCAAGTGGAGACGGTTATGTCGGGGAACTTCTTGAGTTGCAACAAGTGGGTGATGTACCCTTTGGAAGTTCCAGACGTTAGGTGTGATTAGCCTCGAGAGGCCTCATTGGAAATGGGCCTCATCTCGCCTGGAGGGGAGAACCTTCTGGATTTTCTCGAGTTGCGGCAGTTTCTCTCTACTTACGACGGGGACCTCAGGGACATGCTCTGGTAGCCTCAGGAAAGGCCATTCCCCATGCGAGTTGCTCGGGGGCCTCTCGGGATTCCTCTCCTGTCGATGCCGGGGCCTAAGACCTTGTGTGGACTCGGTGCCGGAACCTGAGGATTCCTCTCCAGTCCTGACATGGATCTTGGGGTACGTCCTGAGTCTCCCCTGGGGAGTCAGTCCTCGTCTCGAGTGGGGGTATGCACGTGCGCTTTCCTCCCCAGCTGTAGCAGCAGTGTCAGGCTTCCCTTCGCGTGGATCAAGGGATCTGTGGCTTTCCCTCGAGGCTTTCCCACGAGGCTTTCCCTCGAGTCTTTCCCACAAAGCTGTCCCACGTGCCACCGTGGTGAGAGTCGATCCTCGGCTTGAAAGTCGAGGCAGTGCAGGGAAAAAAGGTTTCCCTGGAATGGACTGAGACATCTGAGGGACTCTGGGAATGGTGGCACGACCCTAGAGTTCCTCTCGCCTTTCCTGTGGAGAGCGCCTCTTCTTGAGATGCGACGGAAACGCCGGGAATTCTTTCCCGAACACGAAGGGAAAGGATCCCTCCTCTCGAGCTAGGAGGCGGAAACGGGGCTCCTCTGGATGTGGGCCGGACTCTCGTGCTTCCTCTCGAGTGGAGATGGGTATGTCGGGGAACTTCTTGAGTTGCAGCAAGGGTGTGAAGGACCCTTTGGAAATTCCAGAGGTTAGGTGTGATTAGCCTCGAGACGCCTCACTGGAAATGGGCCTCATCTCGCCTGGAAGGGAGAACCTCCTGGATTTTCTCGAGTTGCGGCAGGTGCTCTCGACTTACGACGGGGACCTCTGGGACCCGCTCTGGTGGCCTCAGGAAAGGCCCGTCCCCATGCGAGTTGCATGGGGCCTCTCGGGATTCCTCTCCCGTCGAAGCCGGGGCCTAAGACCTTGTGTAGAGTCGGTGCCGGAACCGGAGGATTCCACTCCAGTGCTGACATGGTTCCTGGGGTACTTTTGGAGTCTCCCCAAGGGAGTCATTCCTCGTCTCGAGTAGGGGCATGCACGTGCGCTTTCCTCCCGAGCTGTAGCTGTAGTGTGACGCTTCCCTTCGCGTGGATGAAGGAATCTGAGGCTTTCCCTGGAGTCTTTCCCACGAGGCTTTCCCCCGAGGCTTTCCCAAAGGGCTGTCCAACGTGCCACCGTGGTGTGAGTCGATCCTCGGCTTGAAAGTCGAGGCAGTGCAAGGAAAACACGTTTCCCTGGAGTGGACTGAGACATCTGGGGGACTCAAGGGAATGGTGGCACGACCCTGGAGTTCCTCTCGCCTTTCCTGTAGAGAGCGCCCCCTCTTGAGCTGCGATGGGAAGGCCAGGAATTCTTTCCCGAACACGCAGGAAAAGGAACCCTCCTCTCGAGCTAGGAGGCGGAAACGGGGCTCCTCTGGATGTGGACAGGACTCTCGTGCTTCCTCTCGAGTCGAGACGGGTATGTCGGGGAACTTCTTGAGTTGCAGCAAGGGTGTGAAGGACCCTTTGGAAGTTCCAGAGGTTAGGTGTGATTAGCCTCGAGATGCTTCAGCGGAAATGGGCCTCATCTCGCCTGGAGGGGAGAACTTCCTGGATTTTCTCGAGCTGCGGCAGGTGCTCTCGACTTACAACAGGGACCTCAGGGACCCGCTCTGGTGGCCTCAGGAAAGGCCAGTCCCCAAGCGAGTTGTTCGGGTGCCTCTCGGTATTCCTCTCCCGTCAATGCCGGGACCTAAGACCTTGTGTGGAGTCGGTGCCAGAACTTGAGGATTCCTCTCCAGTGCTGACATGGTTTTGGGGTACTTCTGGAGTCTCCCCAGGGCAGTCAGTTCTTGTCTCGAGTGGGGGCATGCACGTGCGCTTTCCTCCCTAGCTGTAGCAGCAATGTCGCGCTTCCCTTCGAGTGGATCGAGGGATCAGTGGCTTTCCCTCTAGGCTTTCCCAGGAGGCATTCCCAGGAGGCTTTCCCACAGGACTGTCCCAAGTGCCACCGTGGTGTGAGTCGATCCTCGGCTTGAAAGTCGAGGCAGTGCAAGGAAAACAGTTTTCCCTGGAATGGACTGAGACATCCGGGGGAATCTGGGAATGGTGGCACGACCCTGGAGTTCCTCTCGCCTTTCCTGTGGAGAGTGCCTTCACTTCAGATGTGACAGGAATGCCGGGAATTCTTTCCCGCACACGCAGGGAAAAGATCCCTTCTCTCGAGCTTTGAGGCGGAATCGGGGCTCCTCTGGATGTGGGCAGGATTCTCGTGCTTCCTCTCGAGTGGAGACGGGTATGTCGGGGAACTTATTGAGTTGCCGCAAGGGTGTGAAGGACCCTTTGGAAGTTCCAGAAGATAGACGTGATTAGCCTCGAGACGCCTCAGCGGAAATGGGCCTCATCTCACCTGGAGGGGAGAACCTCCTGGATTTTCTCGAGTTGCAGAAAGTGCTCTCGACTTTCGACGGGGACCACAGGGTCCCGCTCTGGTGGCCTCAGGAAATGCCAGTCCCCATGCGAGTTGCTCGGGGGCCTCTCGGGATTCCTCTCCCGTCGATGCCGGGGCCTAAGACCTCGTGACGAGTTGGTGCCGGTACGTGAGCATTCCTCTCCAAGCTGACATGGATCTTGGGGTACTTCTGGAGTCTCCCCAGGGGAGTCAGTCCTCGTCTCGAGTTGCGGCATGCAGTTCGATTCCCTCCCGAGCTGTAGCAGCAGTGTCACGCTTCCCGTCGAGTGGATCAAGGGACCTGTGGCTTTCCCTCGAGGCTTTCCCACTAGGCTTTCCCACGAGGCTTTCCCAAGGGTCTGTCCCACGTGCCACCGTGGTGTGAGTCGATCCTCGGCTTGAAATTCGAGGCAGTTCAGGGAGAACATGTTTCCCTGGAATGGACTGAGATATCTGGGGGTCTCTGGGAATGGTGACATGAACCTGGAGTTCCTCTCGCCTTTCATGTGGAGAGAACATCCTCCTGAGATGCGACTGGAATGCCGGGAATTCTTTCAAGACCACGCAGGGAATGGTCCCTTCCTCTCGAGCTAGGAGGCGGAATCGGGGCTCCTCTGGATGTGGGCGGGACTCTCGTGCTTCCCCTCGAGTGGAGACGGGTATGTCGGGGAAATTCTTGAGTTGCAGCAAGGGGGTAAAGGACCCTTTGGAATTTCCAGAGGTTAGGTGTGATTAGCCTCGAGACGGCGGAGCGGAAATTGGCCTCGTCTCTCCTGGAGAGGAGAACCTCCTGGATTTTCTCGAGTTGCAGCAGGTGCTCTCGACTTACCTTGGGGACATCCGGGACCCGCTCTCGTGGCGTCAGGAAAGGCCAGTCCCCATGCGAGTTGCTCGGGGGCCTTTTGGGATTCCTCTCCCTTCGATGCCAGGGCCTAAGACCTTGTGTGGAGTCGGTACCGAAACCTGAGGATTCCTCTCCAGTGCTGACATGGATCTTGGGGTACTTCTGCAGTCTCCCCAGGGGAGTCAGTCCTTGTCTCGAGTGGGGGCATGCACGTGCGCTTTCCTCCCGAGCTGTAGCAGCAGTTTCGCGCTTCCCCTGGCGTGGATCAAGGGATCTGTGGCTTTCCCTCGAGGCTTTCCCTTGAGGCTTTCCCACGAGGCTTTCCCACGAGGCTTTCCCACAGGGCTGTCCCACGTGCCACCGTGGTGTGAGTCAATCCTCCTCTTGAAAGTCGAGGCAGTGCAGGGAAAACAGGTTTCCCTGGAATGGACTGAGATATCTGGGGGACTCTGGGAATGGTTGCATGACCCTGGAAATCCTCTCGCCTTTCCTGTGGAGAGCGCCTCCTCTTGAGATGCGACGGGAACGCAGGGAATTCTATCCCGACCTCGCAGGGAAAGGATCCCTCCTCTCGAGCTAGGAGGCGGAAACGGGGCTCCTCAGGATGTGGGGGGAACTCTCGTGCTTCCTCTCGAGTGGAGACTGGTATGTCGGGGAACTTCTTGATTTGCAGCAGGGTGTGAAGGACCTTCTGGAGTCTCTCCAGGGGAGTCAGTCCTCGTCTCGAGTGGGGGCACGCACGTGCACTTTCCTCCCGAGCTGTAGCAGCAGTGGCGCTCTTCCCTTCGCGTGGATCAAGGGATCTGTGGCTTTCAATTGAGGCTTTCCCACGAGGCTTTCCCAGGAGGCTTTCCCACAGGGCTCTCCCACCTGCCACCGTCTTATGAGTCGATCCTCGGCTGGAAAGTCGAGGCAGTGCACGGAAAACAGGTTTCCCTGGAATGGACTGAGACATCTGGGGGACTCTGGGAATGGTGGCACGACCCTGGAGTTCCTCTCGCCTTTAGTGTGGATAGCGCCTCCTCTTGAGATGCGACGGGAACGCGGGAATTCTTTCCCGACCACGCAGGGAAAGGATCCCTCCTCTCGAGCTAGAAGCCGGAAACGGGGCTACTCTGGATGTGGGCAGAACTCTCGTGCTTCCACTCGAGTGGAGACGGGTATGTCGGGGAACTTCTTGAGTTGCAGCAAGGGTGTGGATGACTCTTTGGAAGTTCTAAAGTTTAGGTGTGATTAGCCTCGAGACGCCTCAGCGGAAATGGGCCTCATTTCGCCTAGACGGGGGAACCTCCTGGATTTTCTCGAGTTGCAGCAGGTGCTCTCGACTTATGTCGGGGACCTCAGGGACCTGCTGTAGTGGCCTCAGGAAAGGCCAATCCCCAAGCAAGTTGCTCGGGGGCCTCTAGAGATTCCTCTCCCGTCGATGCCGGGGCCTAAGATCTTGTGTGGAGTCGGTGCCAGAAACGGAGCATTCCTCTCCAGTGCTGACATGGATCTTGGGGTACTTCTGGAGTCTCCCCAGGGGAGTCAGTCCTCGTCTGGAAGTGGGGCATGCACGTGCGCTTTCGTCCCGAGCTGTAGCAGCAGTGTCGCGCTTCCCTTCCCGGGGATCAAGGGATCTGTGGCTTTCCCTCGAGGCTTTCCCTTGAGGCTTTCCCACGAGGCTTTCCCACAGGGCTGACCCACGTGCCACCGTGGTGTGAGTCGATCCTCGGTATGAAAGTCGAGGCAGTGCAGGGAAAGCAGGTTTCCCTGGAATGGACTGAGACATCTGGGAGACTCTGGGAATGGTGGCATGACCGTGGAGTTCCTCTCGCCTTTCCTGTGGAGAGCGCCTCCTCTTGAGATGCGACGGGAATGCCGGGAATTCTTTCCCGAACACGCAGGGAAATGGTCCCTCCTCTCGAGCTTGGAGGCGGAAACGGGGCTCCTTTGGATGCGGGCGAGATTCTCGTGCTTCCTCTCGATTGGAGACGGGTATGTCTGGGAACATCTTGAGTTGCAAGAAGGGTGTGAAGACCCTTTGGAAGTTCCAGATGTTAGATGTGATTAGCCTCCAGACCCCTCAGCGGAAATGGGCTTCATCTCGCCTGGAGGGGAGAACCTCCTGGATTTTCTCGAGTTGCAGCAGGTGCTCTCGAATTATAATGGGGACCTCAGGGACCCGCTCTGGTGGCCTCAGGAAAGGCCAGTCCCCATGGGAGTTGCTCGGGTGCCTCTCGGGATTCCTCTCCGTCGATGCCGGTGCCTAAGACATTGTGTGGAGTCGGTGCCGGAACCTGAGGATTCCTCTCCAGTGCTGACATGGATCTTCGGGTACTTCTGGAGTCTCCCCAGGGGAGTCAGTCCTCGTTTCGAGTGGGGGCATGCACGTGCGCTTTCCTCCGAGCTGTAGCAGCAGTGTCACACTTCCCTTCGCCGTGGATCAAGGGATCTGTGACTTTCCCTAGGGCTTTCCCACGAGGTTTTCCACAGGGCTGTCCACGTGCCCGTGGTGTGAGTCGATCCTCGGCTTGAAAGTCGAGGCAGTGCAGGGAAAACAGGTTTCCTTGAATGGACTTGAGACATCTGGGGACTCTGGAATGGTGGCACGACCCTGGAGTTCCTCTCGCCTGTTCCTGTCGAGAGAGCACGCCTTCGCCCTCCTTGAGAATACAGACCAAC